>NC_135497.1:163100844-163284718 GCF_052857255.1 Amblyomma americanum
TGAGCGCCTCGTGTCTTCCTGTGTTCCTTCTTTTTCCCACTTTGTTACGGACGGTTTTTCCAATCTAGTATGCTATATACTAGATTGTAAAAACCACCCGAAATGGTTTAAGTAGAACGGCTGCGTAAGAATTTTCACAGGAAAATTAGTTTTTGAGGAAAAGAAATGGCGCAGTAACTGTCTCACATCTCGGTGGACACCTTAACCGCGCATAAGGTTATGGTTTATGTGGGCTTAACGTCCCAAAGCGACTCCAACCGCGCCTTAAGAGTAGAGGTAAAAAGTCTGGGAAGGCATACAATTAAAGGTGCATATGTCTTCGGTTTGAATCTCTGTCGCAAGCTAGGCCCCAGCTTGACTAGCACATGTAAGCTATATGCAACGAGAAATCGTTTGCCACCACTTGCACGACACCGTTTTGCACGACCACCGTTTGCACGACAAACGATTCCTCACAATTTTGGTACGAATGTAGTTTGAAAAAATTGGCGCCACATTGAGGTAAGCCAATGGGGGCATACATGGACAACCAATATCTGTCTGAAATGGGGGTGCTCGGCTCGCTGCGTGCGCCCTACGGCCGCTTGATTACGTCACCCCATTTTTCATTCAATCTATGAGTACAAACACGAACACAGGCCGCCGGCTTTTCTCGTAATGGGACTAGTGATGATTTCGCATTAAACCGCTTTATTCATGCCCTACGGAATGACGCGATATCTAGCATCCAGTTTTATACAACTGCGGCCACAATTCTTCATGGTCTCCGTTGCACCTACTGTGCTTGGTCGTGCTTCACCGTCACCTCCGTAGATGCCGTGATCCCCAGTGACGTCTGATGCGTTCGCAACTCTACTGTGACTTTAATAAGAGCCCCCAAAATTAAGCAATGATAGTTTTAGACACCGCATACGACTTGTCCGAAATTTAACGTCAAACGAGTACAATGCTAGTTTCTTTCGTCGCCCTGTGAGCGTTTTGTTGCGGCCGCCTGCTGCCCTATACTCCTTGAACAAATGCCCAGCCGCTGCCAGAAACGGCCCATTTAACGGCACAGAGCCGCTGCCTGACACGCACACACGGGTTAGGGGCTACCGAGTTGGGGGAGGGACCGTTCTTTACAGGATCATTCACAATCTTTTGTCGAGGCTATAGGGCAGTCTCAAAATGGTTGAAAGTTCAGCTGCATAATTTAGGAACATCAGAAACCAGCAAAATGGTACAAGCAAGGGTATTCGTTCTAAAGTGCTGGCCAACGATCTTATGTTAATTATCTTCAGTATTATTTCTGTGGACACAAATTTTAAATTTGCGAAGTTTTAGCGTCCTTCTTTAAACCTCATCGTGCACTAACCGGGGAACAGAACGCGTTAATCCTTATCTTTACGAACACTATTGCTGGCAACTTGCCTACTTCAAAGGCGTGATCTAACACACTTAGGTGCGTTTCCGAACGGTATATAAATTAAAAAAATAGAGGAAGTACCCGTTACTCAGTCATACTATAAGACGAATGCTTATTGCTGTCTTGGTTTTTTCGTTTATGGGTGGAAAAGTGAAGAGGATTGCAGTCGTTAAAATGTATAAAAGGTGGTAGGGTTTTAACGCAGTTAAACCGGGTAGATGTTCGAAAGCATGTTATTAGACTAGTTGGCTCATAGTTTTCGTTTGCTGGGTCGTCTGCACGTCTGGCGACGATATTAGACTCATGTCAAGCTCTGATCGAGGTTAAGCTGTCCTGATCTGTTCACTCCGCATATGAAAGTTGATGAAGACGACGATGTGCAGTGCACAACGCGAGAGTGTGTTGCAGTTCTCGAGGCGTGTTCAGCTGCCGCGAGAGCATAGTGCTTTGACGCAGTGGGCAGCGAAGCTGATCTCTTCGCGCCGCCGCGGATTGGAAAACCAGTCGCGGCTATATTTATTTACTTCATATGCCAACTTACCAGATCAATGCTGAATAAGTGCTGTTTCTACCACTGCAGAAACAACGTCAGTAAGAAGCAGCTTTGGCAGCCAACCTACGTTGCAGCTAAAAAGAAAGGAACGCCACCTTTCCGAGCTGTTTGCCTGCTGAATGAAGACACACAACAGGACGGCGCTCCTAACCCGAAAATACCATCGGCGGGTTGTAAAAACTAAGTTCGAAAAATGACCGGGAAATTAAGTCAGGGTTTTGTGCACTTCTGAAATTCTATGCTTTCGAAACATATTCTATTACTGCTTCCTTTACTGTTCAATGTATCGATTCATTTCCTTCGGACGAGTGGAAAGAGCCGACAGACCATTAACGAACCGCCCACTTTCTGAAAAGGATAATCTCGCTTTTACTGCTCATCGGATTTAACATCTGCCACATGGAGCGAGTGTTACTTAGATAACGTCCTTTTTCCAACTTTTTTGTTTCCGCCAGTACGCTATTTCTTCTCGCAGGTACATTTCCTCAGGGAAGTAAGCAAAAGTAAGCTTCTATTGTTCTTTTTATGTTCCTTGATTATCGAACACAGGAAGCGCCAAGAGTGACTCATTAGCCCCGTCCAGCAGAATTCTCGTTTCCGGAGGGATTAAATCCAGTACGCATTTAGAGCCGGCGTTGAAGAAAGACATTGCATCGATTTTCTTCGTTGTTCGCATCCATTCGCTTCATCAGGTAGTCTGTCCGTTAGGATTGCCACGTCGCTCGTCACTCTGCGTGTACCCAGACGCCGGTAAGTTTGGGTAGCAGCCCAAGCAGTCTGGGGTGGTATATAGCTTCTGCTGTCACTCTTTTGCGCCTGAAGACAGCCGGCCTTACTTTTCTGTGAGATAGTAATTATGCTATGGTTTGACTGACACCACGAAAATAACCTCGAAAGCCTCTTCTTAAAGCATCCAGAACACCGGGCTTATTACAAAAGAACGAATCAGCGTCCTTAGCGCAGATAGAAACCAAAATCAGGGACCAGTATTTTTTTGCACCTCATTTCATTACATATGCCTGAAGTAACAGTGGCCATAATACGTTCGCCCACTAGTGCCTTTTTTTTGCCTTCCTGAATTTCCCTCATCGTCAGCGGATATTTTTCACTCCAACTGGAGCGCAAAAGCGAGCCTTGTTTGAATAAAAATCAAACGCAATCCCGCAAAACAACTGGCGAGCACTGTAACCATGCATATGCCTCGTCTTGCAAGGAGCAAAGCCCTAAACAAAAAACGCTGCGGCGCAAGATCGCCCACGGAAACCTGAGAAATGGAGTGTTTGCGAACGTCCAGGGCGCAGAAGACTCGATGACGCCGCCTCTTCATCCTGCAGCCTTGTGGATTTAGGGAGCGAAGCACTGCACCACGAAATGCGTGACTGCGTCCTCCGCCCTTTCTGCCACCCCTGAGTTTCTCTCTGTTCGCATTCGCTCCCTGTCGGAAGGTTTTGCGCCCACTTCACTCTCAGTATTATTTCCAGCAATTTTTATCTCCGTCACTGTTGCGGTTTTGACGAAGCATTTCTCGTCGACGAATCTTCGCGTTATAGTGACACCGTTACAGATTTCTCAGGCCGGCCATTAATATTTCATACGGCAAATTCCACGTCACTGCGCGGACTCCTGGAGCTGCTGATTTCTCCTGGCAAGTGAACGTAGGAAGAGCAAACGTTTGTGCCGCACTGCTCTTTTACCGGGAGCTTCACGCACACGCTCATCGGAAAAGCCCGGGAGCACAAGCACACGAGTAAAGTAAAAAACAAAAATAATCCAGAGACGCGTCGAATTACGTTACTGCGCCGGTCGTGGAAACCCCCAGGAATGCAGCTCGGCTTTATTTTGGGCGCAGAAAAATGCGTTACCCAGCACACGTGCGCGTTCAATTTTCACGCCTCGTTTGCTTTTCATTTTTATTTTCGCGGGTGAAAAACAAAGCGAAACGCTACGGCGCGCTGCTCTTTAATTAAGAGTTCACGCACGTGACGAATGTTTGCCCGTTTTTATACGTCCGCTAAATTATCGCTGAGACTGGATCAGAGAGGCGTGCAGTGTCAGTGCTTGTTGGCAGTGCATCGGTCGCTCGATGCTCACTCGTAGTTCCCGCTTTTTCGAGAAATACGCCGCAACGTGGAGTTATCAGGATGCGCCGTAACAGTGAAGAATGACCAGTGACTCCCCGCAGGTGCTGTACTATCTGAATAAAACCCTCAGACACCTGGCTAGGAGCTGAAGTTAATTACGCATTCGCAGTAACTGTGGTTTTGACGCTTTTTTCATGTTTATCGGTTTCTGAAGATGCTATCTGCCATTTCAACCTTTAGGCACAATGTTCTTAGGATTACCTGAAAAGAAAAGTCACTACAAAGTCAAAGTTCACTTTTAAAGCGGAAGCAGCAGCAGTGAAAGGAATCACCAGCAGCCGCGCTAAGAAAAACAGGTTGCTGCAGTTTTCCAAATAACGTGTCGTAGACACAATGTAACTATTTTACTATTTCGCCCATTGTGCTATAACCATCGCCGACGGCACATTACACGGGTCTCCAAGGGCGATTAATCTCCCGTGTAGCCGCTTTAGCTACACGGTCCCTTCGCTCCATAACGTCGGCTCTCTCTCGTGTTCCTGCGTCTGCCTCAAATGTGCTGTCGCTTGTTCCAGGGCAAACGGACAACGGGCGGGAGAACAAGGCCACCATAAAAAAGTCTCAACAGCAAAGGAGCGGCACTGACGCTTAACTCAGGCGCCATCGCCCTTTAGACAACCCTTCCTCCGGCCACTTACTTTCTGTTATTTCTGCCCTCAGCGCTGCGATCTATACGCATTAAGGCGATGAAAAGAAAGACCTCACATTGTTAAGCCACGTATATAAAAAATCAGTCTAGAGCAAAACAGTGGGCGTCCTTCTCAAGGAAGTGCTGTAGAAACTGCGTATTTATTACATGGCGTTAATGAAGTACACTAATTTTTTTATTTGTACCTTGGAAGCAAAAAATGTTACAGAGGGATAACAAAATTAACTACTATTAGTATTGAGCAGCCAACGGCAGGGAAGGGAGAGGCTCGGTAAGACACACATATGAGAAGGAAACCAGCCGTCGTTGAAACTAAAGAAAGCATAGGAGAATGTTTTTCATGCGCATTAGAAGCCGCATCACCGAAAAATCCCGGCGTTGTGGTCTTATGACGACATCACGGAGCGGGAAGTGCCACCTGCCATACCTGCCGCCTCCCCCGCCCCCTCTCTGCGCCTGCATCGGCGCCAACAGAAGTCTCACCGCAGAAAAAAAACGCGCCGTTGTGGTCTGCCATAAAATTAACTGATTCTAATGCCATCGCCTGCCCCACGCGTAATGTAATTAGGTGTCCCCATAGTTTTCTATTCTTATGTGTCGTGTTGATCAATGGGAAATTAGTATTTTTTACTTGAGAAATAATTGACAACCACATGTCACAGGTGGGATCCGAACACACGTACGTCATCCAAATTTCGCGTACGGTGCTCTTCCTTCTACTAATTTCGAGTGTATTAATGTTGAGTACAGCTTAACCTTGAGAGGGCCCACAAGCGCCACCCTCGGCCACAGTGGAGGGCGTGACGTTCGGATCTCAAGGCGGATCCGAACGCACATATACCACATGTTTCAAGGAAGCTGATCACTAACATTTAAAAGCAGGGTTTTGAGGTGAACAAAAAGTTTTTTTCGTGGCACAACAATATGCCACTGTTGGCGGACGTTACAAAACAGGCGAACCATGCTAACTAGTAAAGTGATTACATAAATTATAATAGTTAACTTTGAACCATTAGAAATAGGCACCTAGTTGCAATTAGAGATTTGTAGCCGGCCCTAAGTAATAACCGTATCTGTTTTTAGCATTTAGAAAACGCTATTGCCCTCGGCGCTGTGGATCGACAAAATTTGGCTATTTCGCCTAGTTACGTGCACTGGAGGGGTTGCTTTGCCTGCAAGCTTGTCAAAAGCGCATGTATTTTGGCATGATGTAGTAAAAATAAGCCTCTATCCTTGTCCTTTCTGTCACCAAGCATGCAGAACAGCAATATATATGTCGTCTATCTGCCAGGCGGAGGACGTAGGAAGAAAGACTGACGATGCCAACGGCACTGGCACCGTTTCTTCGTAATTCTCTGCTCCATTCTGTTTTTATTGGGGTACCGCCTGAGCGAGCCTCAAAATCGGTACTACACTTTTTTTTTTTGCATCGGGTGTCGTTAAAATACACGATACAATAAAAATGTGTTTTGGAGAACGATACTCCGATACTTTTCGTTTTCGGCAAGCGATGCCAAACACCAGTACACAAAATGTATCGAAAGACAGTATCGAAGATGCCTCTACCTCTGATGCTGTCTATGCCTGTTAAGCGCCCAGGACGGCCATAGCTTGGCGCACAATCCTCAGCGCTTAATATTTCGCAAAGTGATTCTCTCCCTCTTCTCAGAGGCGAGTTGGTCATCTTGTTGGCGCGGTCCGTCAAGATTTAAAGGGGTAACATTCAAGAACGACAGGAGGCAACTGACGTGTCGGTAAGAGTGAACGTGGCCACCGTCGAGCTCTCCGGGTCGCCGCGCACCTTCAGCGAACTTTCCAGTGCTCCTCATTCATGCATGGGGCCTCCTTCTGCACTCAGCTGCGATGGCGTGCACTGCTTGTGTTCCCTGCCCTGGGCCTACCGTGCTGCCACGCCGCAGGGTCGCCGACCCTTGACCGCCACTGGCCACCCACTTGGCAACGGTCGCCTAGGCGGCGGCGCACGGGCTTGCGGCTGAACTCGGCCTTTGTCGTCCGCGTCACGGGCCTTTCACAGGAGTTTTTGTTGGGGGCCGCTTAGGGGTACATTCATGTCTTGGTGGAGGTTTCTCGGGCCCCCATTGGATACGTGAAATACTTAAGGCGATTTTCCCCCATGCACTGTGCGTCTTTTTGTGTATAATCGCGGACAGCAAATAAGGACCGCGCTTCAGCGGTAAAACTTGTCTGTCGCGTTACCTAGCGAAATTTAATGGATAAGAAAATTCCAGTTGCGCACTTACGCATAAAGGCAGCAGATATTTCCATTACGCAACGTGAGGGAGCAGTTGGGACGTCGAAGCTTAGTTCATATTATTCTGTAGGGGACTGTATGTTCGGATGTCTTTTGATAGTGGATATCAATATAGCTTTTTTCTTGTATTCGTGTTTTAAACGGCTCCGTCCAGTTGTGTGTGTGTGTGTGTGTGTGTGTGTGTGTGTGTGTGTGTGTGTGTGTGTGTGTGTGTGTGTGTGTGTGTGTGTGTGTGTGTGTGTGTGTGTGTGTGTGTGTGTGTGTGTGTGTGTGTGTGTGTGTGTGTGTGTGTGTGTGTGTGTGTGTGTGTGTGTGTGTGTGTGTTTGTGTGTGTGTGTGTGTTTTCTGCATTACTCTTCCACTCAGGGAACATGCGCTCGAAACACGCCACATTTTTCGCTACAGCCCCCCCCCCCCCCCCTTCCCCTCGGCGGGATGAACAGGAAACAAGGCTGTCGGCACCGCACCTATCCCGACTGCCCGAGGAGACTCATTCTCCGACGCACATGGCCTTGTATCACTTGAATCACAATATGTGCATTATATGCCTTATATGGCCCATTCTGAATGGGAAGGCAGCACAAATGATACAGTCATTGATCAAGGGAGGTGTATGGGTTTTCGGTTACGGAACAGTACCGCGCTGGCAAGGGGAAACAAACACTTGACATGCTGCGGCAAGCCTCCCTGACACAGGTATCGCTGCACGAAACAAAATGCAGGCATGGTTTAACATTGAAACAACGCACACTCATACGAACATTTAACTAATGCCCAGTCTCTGAAATAAGATTATAAATAGATCTTGGTTGCCTCTTTTACCTCTGAATCTCTGACTGTACTTTGAGCAAGCTTGCTGTAACTTTTGAGAGCCCCAATTTTCACGGTTCAACTTGTGCCGTGGGCATAAACTGAATGCCAACCATGGGCAGGGCTCACAGCTAAGAAGCCCTTCGACAGCGCGGAGTGAGCACCCGTGCTCGTCGCTTAACGGGCTAACCGCACGCGACCCAGGCCGCCTCTGGGTCAAGGGTCGGGAGATAAATGACCACCCACACCATGGCCGTGCTTTCCCGGGCGAGAGGCAAACGCAAAAGCGGGCCTCGCCGACCCAGCGTGCCTCGGTGGAGCGCGGCCCGAATGCGAGACCACGACCGCGTGCACTCCGGCGCTGCGAGCGGGCAGCCACGCGTTGACTACGGGGGGGCGAGCGGGTCCCGCTGGGAGCGCGCGAGGCCCAGAAAAGGCCGACAGAACGAGGCGAGAAACGTGTCGTTCGTGCATTAATCTGCGCTACTTGGAGGTGGTGTCCGCAAGACTGCAGCAGGACGCTGCCTGGCACTAATTGCCTTGCGATGTCGCTGCTCCGAGCTAAGGTCGGTCTGGAGGAAAACAAAACCAGCCTCACTTGTAGTGAACGACGAACAATTATTTATCAACCTCCCCGCTGCATCGAAACGGTGAAAGAGAAGGCAGCCTGGTTAGGCACGAAAGAAGATCGGTGAAAGGAAAGAGGCGCACTAAAAGCAGCCGGATAATTCTAACGTGGATGCGTCCCGTGCTCCTTCGTTTTATAAATAAGGTGGCTGACCTCTGGTGGAGATGCTGCCAGCCTGTCCAGAAGGACCAGCGACGGTCGCTAGCAGTTGAACATCCACTGCCTTCAAGCCTAATTTTCTGTGCGTGTCGCAACCCTATTCCACGTGTCTCCTGACATGTTTTCCACTTATCAGGAGACGTCTGCCCTGTAAGGCACTCCTTCCCTGACAGGGACGCGAGAATCTGAGACGCAGTAGTAGTATGGGTTAAAGCTATTAGCAAAGACTTTAATTTAAAGCGCGCTCATCCTGTTCCGCAGATGCATGCCAGTGAGGAGGAAACGAAAGTAAAGAATTCGAATGAGGAAATGGAGGAGGTCGAGCTTCGGAAACATGTTGTGCTTTAGCCGCGAAGATTTCGGTAAGGTCGTTGACCGGGGACTGAGTGAGAATGATTAGTGGGCGACCTTTTCTGTACACAACTCCGCCGTTAAACGAAACGAGAGTTGTGAGAAACATTTTAACGAAGTGATAACAAAGTGAAAGCGCAATAATAATGATTTATTGGCGGATTGACCCTGACAATTAAGAGACAGACAGACAGACAGACAGACAGACAGACAGACAGACAGACAGACAGACAGACAGACAGACAGACAGACAGACAGACAGACAGACAGACAGACAGACAGACAGACAGACAGACAGACAGACAGACAGACAGACAGACAGACAGACAGACAGACAGACAGACAGACAGACAGACAGACAGACAGACAGACAGACAGACAGGCAGGCAGGCAGGCAGGCAGGCAGGCAGGCAAGCAGGCAGGCAGACAGACATACAGGCAGACAGACAGGCAGGCAGGCAGGCAGGCAGGCAGGCAGGCAGGCAGGCAGGCAGGCAGGCAGGCAGGCAGGCAGGCAGGCAGGCAGGCAGGCAGGCAGGCAGGCAGACAGACAGACAGACAGACAGACAGACAGACAGACAGACAGACAGACAGACAGACAGACAGACAGACAGACAGACAGACAGACAGACAGACAGACAGACAGACAGACAGACAGGCAGGCAGGCAGGCAGGCAGGCAGGCAGGCAGGCAGGCAGGCAGGCAGGCAGACAGACAGACAGACAGACAGACAGACAGACAGACAGACAGACAGACAGACAGACAGACAGACAGACAGACAGACAGACAGATTGAGGTGGGATCCAAGGGACGTGAGTTTAATTTTCATCTCACCCCACTTTTCTTTTCAGTGAAATTAATTTACATTCTCACATGCCATAATGACGTTTGAGTCAAGATGCGACCTCATATTCACAATCTATAACCGTTTTTTAAATCCGCCGCTCACGGGCGACGTCACTACCTTTTCGACAGATCCGCATTTTCTGACACGGACGGCGCCGGCGCCGCCGGGTTCTCCTCTGAACGGGAACGGGTTCTCCTCTGAACGCTCACGCGTTGAGAATAACGTGTCTTCTTTCATTGTCTCATGGCGGAGTCCGTGAATGACGGAAATGTGTCACGAATATGATGGCTACCATGACGAAACGCTATATACCTGCAACAACGCAACACTTGGGCACTTGGAGAAATCGCGCATTTCTTGGCTCAGGATTCCCCAATGTCCAAGCGCCGGGCCGGCGGTGCTGTGCTCTATGCTACTCAATGTGACCGACAAAAATTAGAGATAAGAAGGCTTTCAGTCCGCGTACAAAATTTCCACCTGCGCGTGCGCACTTTATGCAGCAGGACTTGAAAGCGATACGCTGTAATAAATGCAATGTATTTCGCCTTTCGTACTTATTGTATGCGGGGACTACCCATAAAGTCAGGAGAGACGCAGTAATGTTTGCTCGAGAAGAGATTAGTGAGGCGAAATAGTTCCTTGGAGTTGCTTTAAATCAAAACAACTCTCCGGAAACAAGTTTATTCATACTTTAGGGGACGTAAATAACTTGGGCTTGAGGTCGAGCAGTTTCATTTCTGACACGCATGTTCCTTCCACAGCCTTCATTGCTTGTCAAGCGATTTAACGCGTGTAGAAGGGGTGTTGCTCGATGGGGAGCGGAAAAAATGTGCTAAGACCACGGACACACCGCGCCAACGGTGGCGATGAAACCCTTGTAGTACACGACCAGGGATCGAGAATTCGCGTGCGGGGAAGATTGTAAGGCCAGCTCTAATGGAAGCCTGGCATAGTAAGCTGTGCTGATTAGATGGCGTACACTTCGTGACAAGAATGGACAGCTGGAGGTGAAAGAGAAAAAAAAAAACGTCAGGCGATTAGCACAGGCGGGAAAGAAGCGGAGCCTCTTCAATGCCTCAAGTTCGGTCAATTCCCACAACTGGAGACCGCACTTTCGATGCGATCTGCCTGGTGACGGGGCCGTATGCGCGGTTTCTCAGCAGTACAAGCACCGCGAGAAGGGCTGTGCTTTCCAGCCGCCCTCTCCAAGTACGCCCAGAGGCTTGTTCTCGTTGAGAAAGCTTCAAGAGCCCTGTGCAGATTAAAACTTCCGCCGAGGCGCGGAAGGGAGCACTTCACGACCACGGTTCCTTTTCGGAAATGAAGCCTCGAGCCGTCTACTTTGGCGTCCTTCAGCGTTCTGATGAAGCCTTTACCTTTGCTGGTTTGTAAATTGATTAATCGAATTTCATCCATTGGCAAGGTAAATAGAACACGTAAATGTGCTTATACTTGGCTCTGATGACTACCAAAAACGCTTGATTAGTTTCTGTGCGCTATAACATAATATATTCGCTATGTATACTTGCGCTATATACCATCAACGACTGTTTGAATAGTTTTCATTACATTAACATGAAACCCGAGTGCTGCTTTTGCACGATTGTGTTATTCTTCTCGTTACTGATGTTATTATTTCGTTTGTGAATTTCTTCAATCCTAGTGGATGTACATAACCGCCTGTGAAAATGTCCAAAGCTCTTTAGTAGGTGTTTTTAATAAACGAATTTAAATGTTCACGAAGGCCAAAGTCGGAGATCCGGATGGGGACTATGGCGATGAGTGCAGGCTTCGAGCGGGCGGACAAAGCCTGAAGTGCGCTGCCCGAGCAATGGCCACGGGGCAGTATAGAGCGATGAAATCAGAAACCGGCGGCATGTATCAATCATCTTTCAGTCATAAAATAATAACACTATAAATCTTACACTGATCAACACCACAAATTTAAAAAAAAATTGAAACATTCTCCTGTGCTCCTTAGTTTCGGTGACTGTCGCCCACCTTCATATGTAATGATGAGCCCCTCGTTTCCCTTCCCCTGTCTGCTCAATAGCTTAACGAGGGCCACGGTTCTGACAGTCTTGATGACATAGGTAGTATAAGGCGGTTCTCGATTAGCTTTCGCCCTCATCGTTCGATCACGTTCCTACGTGGTACTCGCGGTAATACAGGACGCACTACGTCCGCTGCAATGGACAAAGGGTGGCGCTGGTGAACACGCTCAAGGTTCGGTTACACGCAACGTAAATACCCCGGAAAGGAGAAAATTAGACAGCCGTCACCTTAGCTCAGTCGGTACAGCACCGGATGCGTAATTCGTAGTTTGTGGGTTCGGATCATACCGGCGGCATGTGGTTGTTGTTTCTTCTGCTTTCTAATCAATTATCTTTCAGCGATAAAATGATTACCCTATTAATCTTCCACTGAGGACCGACACCCCAAATTAAAAGAAAATAAACATTCCCCCGTGCTTCCTTTATATGTATGTCATAACGAGCCCCTGATTTCACTTGCCCCGTGTGCTATATATACCAGGTGTCTCAGCTAAATGTAACCAAGCTTTTAAACAACACGTCATGTCCTAGCCGCGTGAGACCAATTGAGGGTTGTTTAGAGTCTCGTGGGTTAGTCGGCAGTATTTTTTTAGTTCAGTTCTTCAGTTAACTAATTCGTTATATCCCCATGTGTGTGTGCATGTGTGCGTGCATGTGTGTGTGTGTGTGTGTGTGCGTGCATGTGTGTGTGTGTGTGTGTGTGTGTGTGTGTGTGTGTGTGTGTGTGTGTGTGTGTGTGTGTGTGTGTGTGTGTGTGTGTGTGTGTGTGTGTGTGTGTGTGTGTGTGTGTGTGTGTGTGTGTGTGTAAGCACGCACGCACACACGCACACATACACTAGAAGGTCAACACCAGAGATCAGACACGTGGACTCTCACGAGGGCGTCCGTACCCTCACCTCATGAGGAATTCAGTCCGGGAGGTTAGGGAGGATTAGCGCATAACAGAATTGTGAAGGTGATCCTGATGGAGGGCAGAGGTGGAGAGGTGAGTGTGAGGGAGGGCAGTATACGTGAGATGAGGGTAAGGGTGTGCCACAAAGTTCGTTCCTGCCCTGGCCATCCGTTAAGTTTCCGGTGCGGGGCGCAGCCGATTCAAGAACACGCTCAATTAAAGTTACAAAAAAAAATAAGTTTCTAAAGTCGAGCTAGGGTACGAACACCTTCTTTGGATGGCCCTTCTGTTCGACCGCACTCACGGACGGTCCTGCTTATGCCGCAGGATGTTCACCAGAGGCTCATCTGCCTCCCTCTTCCCGCTCACAGCGCCCCCGTACGCGTGCCTGGCCGCAGATACTGCTGCACACGCTACCGACAGGGGTTACACAAGCAGGTGCATGGTAGCGATCGCTACAAAGAACAGGATGCTTGGCAGTTTTGTGTCGAGCCCCGCAGCGGCCTGCTGAGTCGGCGCTCATTAGGAGCACCAAGAGTGCAGGGGTTGCTCTTAAGACTTGGGACTCGCATTTCTCCACAGTTTCTTTTATTGAAGCAGGGGACCAAGAAGCTCTGCACGCAACTTTGGCTCGATCGCCTAGGACATTCCGTGAATTAGAGCGAATACTCAAGGTTGAAAATAGAAGCATTCAGAATTAACAGGGCCCCTTCGATCGCCGTTGCTGAAACAGAAAAAGCGTGCCTTTCTGCTAACGGTGACAGCGATCGAACATTTTTTTTCCTTCTTCTGTTCTCGTCTTCCGTGCGTTATGTTTTGCTTTCTTATTTGCGCGAGGGAATTAAGGCTCCCCTTCGATCTGCAGCGCTGTGAGCGAAAAATTCTCGGAGAAGCAACCTAGTTGGGCTACATGGGCCACGTGACCTTGTGGCGTCTTCACAACCTGACCACCGGATTGTGAGCAACCTGTCCTGCGTGGCAGGTAGCAATTAATTCAATGCTTAGTCGAGAGAGGTCACGGGACCTTGTGACGTCATCATAACCTTCCCGCCGGGTCCTGAGCAACCTACTGCTTAGACAGCAACCTAGATAGAGAATCGAAATCAAAAATAAGAAAATGTGACACCTGGAAATGTCGGCACCATCACAGCATAGCTGATACCTGCGTCTGGAGCTAGCAGTCTGAATGTTGCACTAGAGTTGTGGTTGTGATTGCATCCCTGGCTGCATCCTCTAATCATGCGAATGTTGCGGTTGATGGACAGAAAATTGCAAAGAAACCGACGCAAACACACACAAAAGTTGCAACAGAAGCTGCGGCAAATGTGAAATCTAATGTTATCGCATTCCATTCTTAAGGTTACTTAAGCGCCCTCAGAGTTTTAACGCCGTAGCGTTAAGACTCCCGTTGTGTATAAAATGCGGCGTTGGCGTTGTGCGCGAAAAAACAGGGACCCACCTGCCATCTAGGTTATGTGACCCAGGCGACGCCATCAAAGCCTGTCCATTGCAGCTGGTAGCAATCTTCGGATCGAACAGTGAGCAATCGACCCATGGTGGCAAGCTGGCAGTTAAATCAATGACTGTCTGCGAGAGCTTGCTCGGGAACAACAACGTACGTGAGTTTCACAAGCCCAACCTGTGACATTGGTTGAAAGAGCCACTGCCGGGGCAGTCTCTCATCGCTCAACCACTGCACCACTGCGCCAGGAATGGTATGAAGACTCTCCGCGACCTTTGAATATAACATAGGGAATGACAGTGTTTGCGAACTAATAACCAAAGAGGACTCCAGCTAGGCCCCTGAAGGCACCCATTAACGCTGTCGCGTCATACCCTCAAGTGGGAGCTTATGTGTTCCCTCAAGTTTTTTTATTGCTGTTGTTTGTTCTCATCCATTTTGCAGTTATTTATTTTGTCGCCTTCTCTGTTTTGCCCCTCCCCCCTCTCTCCACGAAATAAATGCTCATTTGAAAGTCAGCCCCCTTCCTGGTCCTGTCACGGCCGCGACGCGTGTCTCCGCGTTCCTTTCGAGATTTAGGTTCAGAGCTTACGAGGACGCGGCGGCAGGAAAAATGAGAGCCACGCAGATTGTGTGCATGGAGTCGGTACGCGCAACGCGTGTGAGGCCAGCGACGCATGTGGCCGGGCGCGCCACATACGGGGTCTGATACAACGATAGTGGTGACGGCGCCCCAAGGAAGCGCGGCACAAGCCCCACCACATTCGAGACACCACATCGGTTGTGGCAATTATTAGGACAGTATTAAAAGGCCCAACGCGGCAAAAGGTAGCCGCCCCGTATCAATGGTTATGGTGCTCGGCTGCTGGCCCAATCCCGGCCGCGGTGGTCTAATTTTGATCCAGGCGAAATCTCAGCGACCCGTGTACTGTGCGACGTTAGTGCATATTAATGAACCCCATGCGGTCGAAATTACCGCGAGCCCTCCACTACGGCGTCCCTCATAGCCCGAGTCGCTTTGAGAGATTAAACCAGATAAACCAACCTAACCGAACGCACCATAACGGAAGAAATCAGGCGCTGTGGTCTGTTACAAAATGCGGGAAAAATTTGCCAGTGTGGTCAGTCATAAAATTCGTCGACTGTTTCAGACAGTTATGACGTCATCACGTCACGTGACGTGCCACCTGCGATCTCTCCCCCACTACCTCTTTCCACCTGCACCGCAACAAACGAAAGCCTCATCACAGAAATGACCCAGTCGTCTGCCATACAATTCACAGATTCGTAGAGACAGTTATGAAGTTATCAGGTCACGTACCGTGCCACCTTCCTTCTACCCCCCTCCCTCACCCCCACCCGGAGGTATGGTCTCTCCTAAAATTCGCAGACTCTAATGCTATCGTATTCCTTACACGTAATATAATTAAGTGTCACCATGGTTTTTTTTTTCATTATTACGAACGCTATCTTCTGCTTCCCTAACTCTGGGTAAGCACTGCTCAGTATGCAGTGAGGGGGCTGGGGATTGAGAGGGGGGAGGTGCCAACACTGGTATTACTATGGCGCCAAAAGCTTCTCTTTACTTTAAAAGCGCTATTTTAATAAAAAAAAATTAGTGATGGGCTTCCCTGAAACACTTGTATATGCTCGTGTGTGCGTGAACCGCAATATCCACACCTCATATTTTTTTCTCTGTTATGCAAATTCTATAATGGCGCTCCAATTCGAGGGCAAAAATTTCAGCAGCGTTGCGTTTATCGCGGAAACTGGATTAGTGTGCCGCGCAAAGCCGCGGCACCTGAACAAAGAACATCTGGCTCTTGCCGGGCCTCACCTAGCAGCAGATAGCCTGTGTCTATAATTCACAGATATTAACGATCAACAACATGAATCTTGACACCGAAATTCGGTGACCATACTAGTGTATTACCGCGAGGCGCTGAGGGCGCAATAGAGGGTCTATTATTTTTTTTTCGACCGTGTGTAATGCTTAGTATTTACTATATCCCACAGGACGTGAACCATGGTATAAACAAAATTCTGCATTTTGTGGGATTCAAACGAACAGTGTGCTTTCTTAAAATGTGCGCTGTTTTACGTTCGAAAACTTTGTAGATAGAACTCTCCTTATAAGGCCAGTCGCGATGATGCAGTGGACATCGGATTGTGTTCCTGAAGACGATATCGCGGGATCGAATACCGACCACGGCTGCCGCATTTACATGGAGGCAAAATGAAAAAAAAAACACCTGTTTACTCTGCGATGCTGACTACAGTGAAAAAAACACAGGTGATCAAAAAAAAAAATCCATAGCCCTCTACTGCCACGTTTCTTATAACGTGCAGCTTCGGAACGTTACACCCTACATACTCTACCATATTCTTAGCTTAGCTTCGGAGGCTCAGAAGTGGAATATTAAGCTTGAGTTAATTAGTTAGGCGAAGTATTACTTGAGATATATTCTACTCGCTCTAGGTAGCCACCAGCAGTTGCTCACTTTTAACCCTAGCTTCAACATACAGAAGTCTTTGTCTTTCTTCTGAACATTTTTGAACGCATATTACGTGCGACGCAGCGTATAATAACGCGAAACGTTGTTTGTTTCAGTTGGTCTTTGTCTATGTCTATTCTTTAACGCGCCACGTGACAACGTATGACGAGTACCTTCGGTAAATACGCCGTATTGGCGAGAACTCGACTGTCGAAGCGCAGTCGGGTTCGCAACATGCATGCACATGCTCGGTGTTGTGGCGCCACGCAGGGTCGCAGCTTCGCGTCACAACAGAATGAGGAAACGGTCGCGGCAGTGGCACACTGACATTCGCTCCCGCCGGAAGGCATCCAAGGCCGTCGCTTATGACGCACTTCGCCGACAGAATGAAATCGCGCTGTCTCTACGCGTGTCCCGATCGTTCTCTCCTCGCAGTTTCCTAACCTGTGTCAGTGCTAAACGAAATGAAAGAGCCGATGCGCATTCCATGCGTCGTGCTGGGTCGGAATACCTGGTGGTGACTGCACACAGCTGCGACGCTAGTACGGTTAAAGCAAGCGTGCCGATGAAGCTTCGTCCCGCAGCAGCAAGCACATCGCTGGCATGAGCTCCACGCAAGTAAGTTTTGTCTACCTGTAATCTTTCGCTCCAAGATCGTAACTATCCTGCCATGCCAAATGACAGCGAATTCCGTTTAGCGGCTGCGTCCGCCTTGGCGCCAGTTTGCTGCAGTTCCCGATTGCTCAAGTCTGTAGGACATATTCCGGGCTTAAAGCTGACAAAATGGCCTACATGCGACTTTCTATTATTTCGTTGTATACCGGTTCTATATCCAATGGTGGCGCCTTTTTCCCCGTGTAAGAGGCAGCACACTTTTGCAGGGATTCTGAAATTTCAGGTGTGATCGTTAGATTTGAAGATCGGCTGGCAAACAATGGCTTCTCGCTATACTAATTGGCGCGCACTTGCTTGCATCCTCACACAATGCATTTGTGTTGTAAAGCTTGCAGGATTGCTATGAGTTCAATGACGTGATTTTACATATACCTTCACTGACTTTCTATTCGCAGACTAATTCATATCACGTACGCCTGAGAACAGTGCTGGGCATTGCTTTCTGTTTTGGTAAGTAATTACAGATAGTTAAAAAAGGAAAATCTCGCTTGTTAGAACATTGCTGAATAAAAATGATCCGAAGCCATACCCTTAGCATCTATAGTAATCACCTTTTGTGTGGCTGATACTTTCGGAGCTAGGCGTAGTTGTCAAATGCATTCGTTTATTTTGGTCCCCCATTATTCTGATCAGTAAAACTTAGGCAGTTCTGCTTCAGTTCCTCTTAAATAGCCTCGGTGTGTACTGATGCTGTACCCACACATATAATATTGTGACGGTATCGAAAGAGACACTAATACAAAATTTCTGCCTTCCAGCTCTCACTAGCGAAACCGGATCTGCGACAGTACTCCGGCAATACATGAACATAGTAAGTAAATACCGGGCCTAAGTCGCCTATTTTCTTTTCTCTTTGAATAAAATGAGAGCTCAGAAAACCTTTGAAAACGTGCGACAACCAACAGCGACAGCGAAAATGATTATCCCAATCTTTACCAGATATTGTTCGATATCACTGCCTTTGGTTACTGCTTCGCTCCTCCATTTAGGCGCTCAAATACTGACCGACGACTTCCAAAACGTGCACTATATTAAGAAAGAAAGGATAAAAAAAAACTTAAAATTAAGTTTTCATTGCCGTCATGCAGATGAAATAGGAGGAAGCCAACAAGAAATTTTTCGAGAAAACGCTGCCATGCCGAACTTGTTGCTGAATCCATAGCAAAATAGAAATTCTTCTTTGTTGATTTCAGACTGCAGCAACAAAAGTGGTTTTCGGTTACATTCTTCGCAGCAGCTCTTCACTTGCCCGTTTTAAAGCCATTTTTGCTGGAATGCTTCACTTTGAATTTTTTGTTTAATTTTTCTTGCTAAAGGACTACGCTGAACGACGTATGCATTAATTAATTTCCCTGTAGACAACACGAGCCAGTGATCAGCTGAAATATCACTACTCTTGTCAATTATACCGCCCCAAGCAGTTTCAATTATGACACGCTGCTCGCATTTAGCGTATCTACGTCGAGGAATTACTCCGTATTTAGTGACGCTCACCATTGCCCTTCCCCTGCCGCCTCCTCTAACCACGCACTGGAGCGAGAAAAAAGTGCAGTTCAGAAGACTTCTTTGGCCTTTATCTTTTCGCTCGCTTTTTCTGTTCTGCCTCCGTGTCTCGCAGCTGCCACCGATGAAAGAAGTGGACCCGGCCAGAACTCCGCGGCTGTCGATGGTCGTGAGCCAGCCGCGCTACTTCTACTGCGTGCTTTACCCCTGGTCGGTGGTGGTCAGTCCCGTGTACTGCATGCGACAGTACAGAAAATATCAAGAATACCTTCGACGTCGAGGACCCTCCACAGTCAAGCCCGACGACTTGGGTTATGATCCTGGGCTCATCGATCCGAGAGCCGCATCAGTGTCTTTCGGACTTCCTGGTGGCCAGCCAAGCGCGGCGGGCGGACAGGCCGGTTCCGTGTAACTCCTCCAGCGGGGTGCAACCATCGCAAACGTCTGCACTGTGATCGCCAAACAGTGTCAAAGCAGACACCTCACATGAGAGGGGTAAAAAACAGCCATATGAGATATGGTTTCCACTACTTTTTTGCGCTTGTCTTGCCTCTGGAATTCAGGTAGCCATCATCAAACTGCAATAATCGAGACATATTCTGGTCGTCATTTTGCTGTCGTAGAAGATAAAAAGAAACGCACATTTCCATCATTTGCCAGCTGGAGATTTTGTACCTATTCCCGGTGTACCTTCTGGACACTAAAAAAAGCAAGAAAAAAGACCAATATTTTAGTCGAATGAGACAGGATAAGACGGAGTGTCCATACAGTTCATTTTTGTTGTTTAAGGAATATAAAAAAACGACACTTAAGTAAGTTTCATAACAAAGCTTTTTGTCTAGACGCATTTGCCTTAACTGTATCGAATCTTTAGCTTGGATGAATGCAGAGCATAATCGGTTTTAACAGGGCCGTTTTTAAACTTGAATGAGTCGGAAGAAATTATGAATGTAAGAAATTAGACAATTGCGAACATTGCTAATTTTTTCTTCCCAAAAATCTTTATGTTGGAGAGCAGCTGCCCTGCACTCTAAGCAACGTACAAATCTATGCAACGTACAGTTACAGGTAAACAAATGGCCAACTTTCAGCACTTTTCACTACACTTCAACCAGTAGCAGCGTGCGCGGACGCCCTGCTTTTCAAGATCATTACGGATTGTTACAATCATTTCGCGAGACTCTGTACTGTAATCTGATTATGTCAGCTGAGCAGTCAGTTCATGCTGCAACCATTGCTGGTCAGGCTTTCAGCAGACGCGCTGTCCCCTCTCTCTGCTTGCTTTCACCTTTCGTTCTCGCTAAGTAAGGCGTATAAAAAGAAGCTAACAATAACTCTGCTGCCCCAGTCCCCATTCGTCTTTCCGTCCACATTTCCCGAAAGATCATAACTTCGCCGACAATGGAAAGAAACCGGTTGCAAGAAAACAAAGCCTAAAAGCTGACGGAGACGAGCTTGGTGTTTACGGACGGAAGCAGCGAAAGGAGGCATCAGCCACCGTCCTATAACGAGAGGGCCGAGGATAATGGACCACGCGCCTGACCTTCGAGCACTCGCAGTTAGATAGACACTTCCACACAAACCTTTCTACAAGTGCTGATATTGAGTTGCCTTGTGTCTGGCTGAAGTAAAATATTTGGAACAATAACCATAACCTCAATGTCGGGTGTTGACCTTCTCCAACACCGTGCTTTACACATTCACATAACATGCCCCACCTTCACATTAATCAGCAAGCTCCTTACTTTAAGTCAAGTGTTTATAATGTATTTTTAACTAAATCGTAGCCCTTTTTCATTATTCAAGAGGCCTCAGTTATGTGAACTGTATATACGAGCGCTCAACAAGTCGAGTCACAGCTACTGTGCAGCTTACTACCGCAGTACCGCCACCTAGCGTGAACGGCGACCGTTTTCTTTCGATCAATAACAAGAGTTCGCTCTAAAAGGCGACAGAGGTCCCTAGCCCACAAAAATGAGCGCTGAGTTTCGTTGTCTACTTATATGTATTAGTGTAAAGTTCTCATGCCAAATTCAAGTTTTACAGTAGGATACAACTAAAAAAAAAGCAGCAGTTGGGAACAATGGTCCATGGATGGCAGGGAGTTGTATTCCTCCGCTGACCAATCAAAAAGGAAATCAGGGTTTTAATGTTTGACTCCGTTGAACAAGCCCAGGCATCAAAATTCTTGAGCTTATAATTCGTCTCGTGATTAGCTTCTTTAGGTAACAAGAAACGCGTTAATAACGAACTACTTTTTCGTTGCTAAGGGGTTCAGTGTGGTAGTCATGAATGTGGGTGGAGCTTAACAGCAGACTTAAGTTGTATCCGACCGTCGTGTCTGTAATGTGGGAATGATAGTAACAAATTTGGATTACGTGATTTAAATTTGCGATTTGCATATTTAATGATATAGCTTGATAAAGTTAACACTAAACCTGAAAAACATTTTTGCATGGCTGCCAGTTCAACAGTGTTACATTTCTCTCAGTGCTAAGATGTGAGCCGCAAATGTTTCGTCCAAAATACCGAAAAGTATTCTGTGGAAGGAAGTGGCAAATAACCTAAACTTTTTATTTGACCTAAAAGCCTATATGAGCTGTTAAAGACAAAGATATCTGCTTAAAGCACGGGCGGTGTTAAAAATATCTCCATAAGGAAAAATATCGGCTGAAGACGCGGTGCGGCAAAACGACAAGCACAGCGCTATGTAATTGAGTGTGGTCCCGTTTTGTGCCCTTCTCAATAATGCGAACCTTACAGACGAGAAATACTTGACCGCGCAGAAGGCGTGCTTAGAATATCTCATTAAATTCTGCACTCAAATTTCACAGCAAAAGTCGCATGAGGGCTTGTTTGGACTGAGTGCCACGGTTGACCAGGTCGCAATTTCACATGCGCCGTTTTTTCAGAAAGCGATATAAGTTCATTTGTTGTTAGCCACGGTGGATTAGTAACTACCTCCTTCCGGTGCTGGGAATGGGCTCGCAGCTTCGACGTACACTGGGTCGTGGCATTTGAATTTCGAGGGAGGAGGTATGTTACCACCGTGGATTCGGGTTTCTGAAGTGGGATATCCACAGCACAGCGGCTGTCACATAAAGCCAGGTAGTGGAAATCAATTCTGCGGCCCCCTCTACGGTCTCCTTCATAGTCCACGTGTACCTACCTCTGAGGATGTGGAAGTGTGTTGACGAAAAGCTTACGAGGAGGGCTTCGTGTGTCGCCTTTCGGTCTGAACAAACGAGCGTATGTTTTTTTTTGTGTTGCTTCAGTAGCGATGGCACATACCCACGGTGGGGGATTCGCCAAGGTTTGGTGAAGATGCAAACAGGAGAGAAATCCATCGAGAGTTATCGCAAGTGGCTCATAAATAAACACTGAGGAATCTGGGAAAACGGAAAAATAATTTTGGGAGATTTTGAGGAGATTGGAATGAAAATCGAGGAAACAAAGAGGTGAGGGTGAAAATAAATTAATTAAATAGCAAAAATAAATAAATGAATTTTTACAGAAAAGTAAAGGGAAAGAAGAGTTAACACAAAAATCTCCCGGTCTCGATAACATACCTTTGAAGAAGCTCGCACACCAGCTTAAGGGCATGACGATTGCACTGAAGGAGAGGAGGACGGGAAGAGTAAACGGTAGAAATAATCGAGCCAGGGGAATTTGCAAATACTTCATTCTCTGCCGTGCAAACGTCCGGCAGGAGAGGATGAAATCATATAAGGATTCAACGTCCCAGCTTGACGAACATAGATTCGACGCACGAACCCAGAACGGCATAAATAAAGATTGTGACGAGGAATCCTTCAGAGCAATAGCGTCATGTTAACCTTACATAGCCTTGAAGCAGATGAACAAACATTCAATGGGAATTTTAAGTGTTCATAGTCCGCTGTAACAAGGATGGTCTCATGGCTCAGGTTCTGGTGTAGTTGGAAACGTGCATAACGGGACGCAGTCACCGGGGTAAGGTTTGGAACAACGTGGGCAACAGGCCCATTGATGGCTGATTTCTTATCGAAATCAGCCATCGAATTTGAAGTAATGCCACAGTGCCCTGGAATCCACTGACAACGCACTTCCTGCACATGAAGGGGCACAAAGAACATTAGGTATCGGTACAAGAGACTTGTCATCGAGCTTTCAAGCGCTGCCAAGACTGAGAGGAAGTCTGAGAGATTAATGAGTACATAAGAAATACAGCAGGGAACTTTTTGAAGGGCCAAGCCAATAGCGAGAAATACAGCAGCAAAAATTGGCGAATAATCTGGGACCCGGACAAAATAACTCCAATCTAGTGCGGGGGCATAAACACCTATACTGCTGCTTTTTCGCTATGTTGAGAGGCATGTGTGAATATAACTGCGCGGATCGGATACTAGACTGGACCTTTTTCCAGGGGACCGTTTAGCACATTGGCAGTCAAATTCTTTGCATATTAAGGCAGCGTACGGTCGAAGCAAACAACTGGAGCAGTCTGCACATTGTTACGCACTGCATGGACCTAAGCGAGACTGCAATGATGATAGTGAATTGTGTCATAGAAAACCGTCATCTTTTTTCTTCTTCTTCGGCAACTAACACGCCCACTTACAAAATGCGTTTTTAAGATGTCATGCGCCGCAAATCCACATTGTGCAAAACATTTTTATTTTCGAATGAATGAGGGCTCTTGAACGAAACGCAACTTCGGACGGCCTCTTTCACAAAAGCAATTTTTGCCATCAAGTCTTCCTTGTCGGCTTTGCACCTCGATAAAGTTTAAAGTAGGAGTCGTTGCCAAATTTAGTGTTTTCTGTATTTCTTGTTTCTTGCGCATGCCTTTTTCACACAGTAAAAATAGCTCAATATTTACGACTCCATTAAGCTCTCGCTGTACTTTTCTAGATACAATTCACTATCACCCTTCCGTTGACTTGATAAAGAAGGTGTGCTGCACAGACTCCGCAACCTCCGACAGCGTCGCGGCTTTTCTCGCGGCATGCATAGCGCTGCAGTGAGAATAGGCTGAACCTCGATTTTCAGGAGACAAGCTGGGCTCCTCCGACCAAGATGTTCATGATCAGCGTGGAAAACGAGGAGAAGAACATCATATCCGCCTCACTGTTCGCGCTGCTCGCTGCGATCACCTGGTGCACACCTATGGTCGTTCTCGCGGCGTACATGGTCAGTGGGACCTACCTGGTGAACGTCTAGAAAGGATGAAGACCGCCCGTCTCCTTGCCCTTCAGGCCACGCTCGCCAGCCGAACTGTACGTCGCGTCTTTTACGCTCCGCATGTGACATCCTGCTGAACCGGATGCACTTAAGCACCAGTAGAATGACTGGCGCGCACTGTGCCCGAGGAGGACGCATGCTAGTCGGTTGCCTGGCTTCGAAAAAAATACGCGACAGCTGGAACAGGCTTTCATTGTAAAATGTCGCCTGCAAAAAGATTGCCGAGTACTGTGTGGCCCAATACCGGGTGACTTGCAATCCAAGAAACGTATCAGGCAACCAAAACATGACCTGCACCTTAACTTGCACATCGACGCCCCTCCGTCACTGTCCCTCTTTCTCTCCTTTCTACCGGAAGGGGGACAACTCTTTTTCTGGAGGTATAAATCGTCCTGGCCTTTGGGTGGGTCATGGCGCTGAGGTCGTAGACGCTTTCTGTGCTGGTTCCCCTCAGAAATGACGCACGTCTTTGGTGCACTCTGGAGGGTGTTGAGGGAGCGATTCCGCGATACCTACATAGCGAAAATTTCTCTACGGATAAATTGCCCGTAAAAGTAATTATTTACACTATAATGTAAGAGTGGTTATAAACACGTATGGGGTTTTATAAATATATTTCTTATAATAATGGTTACTGCCTGTCGCAGATGGCGTGTTGAAATAGTGAAATTTAAAAGCTAGAATGACCTTTAACGCATGAATATTAAATCGAAATACAAAAATTGGACTCGTAGTCAAGAGTTGAGGGGCATGTTCGCACTGCTGTTTTTTAAGCACTCATTGAAAAGCAACAGCGTGTTAAAAAAAAATTCTCAAATAGCTATACGCTGCGTCTTCGCGCCGAACTTAGGGTGTCGACAACAGTATTGGGTTCTGCGAAAATACGAAGACCAAGAAAGTGTTTCTGGACTTCTTCAGGACTCATCATAAAGGTTTTGCCTTGGCCGAATGATGACCGCGCCTCGCTTGTAAGTTCTTTGTGATCTGCTGCGTTCTGGAGCCCATCATGACCGCCATTGAAGCTAGATAGGTGGGTTTGGGTGGTGCTCACGGAACACTATCAGTAGAGTGGGCACTTCATACCATCAAAGCACGCGGCATGGATCATTATTTTATTTTATTTTACGCTTCGAAGATATGCATAGGTACACGCAGATAAACGGCTGAAGGTTTTTACATTACTAGTACGAGCTACCAAGGCAAGGGTATGGTGCTTATAAAGAAGCCAGTAAGAAGCAAGTTAAAGCAGCAGCCTAGGCTCCCGCGTCACATGAACGTGATACCTGCGTCATACTGACGGGTTTAATTTAAGAAAATAACGTTCAATCAGTGGTTTCTGGCTGAATTGTTACAGTACAATGAAATCTCTGCTGCCAGAGAAAGGCCAGGAAAAGCCGGAATTCGAGTTGTTATTGCGGATGCATATTTTGAGCTCTAGCAACTAAATTAAGATGTCTTCTCGTATAGGCGAGAACAGTGCACAGATATATCAAATATCGTAGCTCACAGGCGCCAGAACTCTAACGCTGTATCACTTACTGTACTTTCTTAGAGAATTGCATTGAAGACAAGGATTTAGTTTTCCGTAATTCTATTTATAGTTAACATGGAAATGCACTCCCTCGGTTTCCCACAAGCGGATTCCGTAGGATTAATTTTAGACCTCTTGTTGTTCCTCATAGCCTAATCAATAGACTTTTTCGAAAGTCTATGGAATCAAATTTACCCTCCTGGTACTGAAACACAAGCGTACAAATATTCATTCTAACGTTAGCGCAACATTTCCTTTTGACCACTCAACCACCGGATATCTATTGCGCCTACTGTCTGTCCCGATCAAATATTTATTTTTATTTATTTACAATACGCTATGAGCCAGAAAGGGCAATAACGAGTGAAGTAGGTTAGAAATGCAAAAAGAACAAACAGAAATGCATAGTGGAAGTGCTAACTGCAGTGTAAATATTGAAATAAAAAAAAAAACGAAATGCCCTAAGCCTTCACATAGCAATTAAATATTCCTCACGTTATACAACATTAGCTAGTGCATTGCGGAAATGTGGGTTCTTTTTGGCGGAAAGAGCATTTGCAGGAAGATGCTTCCGTTCTATCGTCATTCGTGACAAAAATGGCTGCAAGCATGCGAAAGTATTATACCTATCGGTGCCAACTTTGACAGCGATATGTGCTACCTGACACGTAATCTGGTCGAAGAACGAATTCGTTACACAGGTTAGAATGGTGACACAATTTGTGGAACAGGGCAGTTCGTGTGACACACGCGCGACAAAAGCGACCTTAGCGAGCCACGATCGGCGATCGTATTTAGTCATTCTTGAGACAGTCAACAGAGTGAAGGCCTCAAGCGGAAAGACTTCTTGACCCTCTTGAGAACCGGTTTCAAAGAGGCGGGAGGTGAGCGGTTTTAACTCGCCCGAAAGGAAGTTGCTGCCATCGAATAAACGCAGTAGAACATTTCCTATAGGATCTGCAGGATTTCATGCATAAAATCGAGGTACAGTCTCTTCAGAGAAGTGTGATGAATTTGTCGAAATTGTGCTAATGCTTTTTTCAGTGGCACATAGCTACAAACGAACACAGAAAACAGGTACAGCGATTACGTTGCACTGAGTGCTTAAATCATATATACAGTGGGGTACGCACAACCATGCATAAGCTGAGCACTGAGCATGCACAACTTGTCTCTGTTTTTGATTTCAAAATTACAGCGCAATTCAAAACGAGGACATGCAAAACACAAGTGGCACACGAGCGCTAAACTTATAACAGTTTAATGTGAACCACTGAGAATATACAGGAAAGCCACGGCCGGACATGTGTGTCTTTCTCATGTCTTCGCCTGAAATTGCTCCATATAAATTTGAAATCTTTTCCCACCAAGTAGCCCAAACTGCCATATTAGTTGTTTCGACGCACATAAACAGCGAGACCATAACTAATATTCGTAAATGCCACGCAGTAAGAACAGAAGTTCTTTATTCCTTTCAAACTCTTGATCACCCGCAACCTCTACGCACACACGGGGTGGCTCGTATTCAGACGATTTGACGTGGCGGTTAGGCCCCAGTAACCCTCGTTGGGGTTTTGAACAAGATACTTGGGGCAGTGATTACATCCTGTCTTAATCTCCCTCGCACCTTCGCGTCTACGGAAAATACGCCGCAGCGTAAGCTTATCATCACGGGACTCCCCACGCGCAGGCAATCGATTATCTATATTCAACCCCTCTTCTGAGGTTGTTGAGGTTGAGGTATTGAATGCTACAGGTGGGGTTAGCCTTGCTTTATCTGTCGGCAATTGCTCCACCGCAGCGTCCCTTCGATATTAACAATGTCGCATCTACCCCGCTAAGCGCACAGTCTCTTATAATAGAACAAATTCTCTCCCGCAGTCACCATCTGTGCACACAATCAATCCACACAGTTCACATCCCAGTCCACTCCAGAAGTCACCATCTATGCACAGATTCAGTGACAGTAGAACATAGGCCATTGTAGTGCCACACTCCATACACACATTCACTCACAGTATAAAGTAGTCCACACCGGAAGACACCATCTACGCACACATTCAATCACAGTAGGCCATAGTCCGTTCCTGCTGTCACCATTTAAAAACAAGATTCGTGTTCTGCAGAAATGTTTGTCTACTCTCTCGGCTGTTCTCTCGAATCAATTTCCACTACTGTAAATGAGGACGAGCCAAACCCAATCTCAATATCTTCGTAGCCACGTTACCATTATGCTTCTCGTCAACTAGATGAACCCTCGACTATTCCCGCTCTTCGTGGAGCTACCGCGCGTGCTCGGCGCTATGCATAGTGACTTTGCAGGCAACGCTGAGCTGCATGGTGCGCCTGCCTGCCCTCTACGCAGGGCAATCGAGGTCTTTGGTGGGTGTTTCACGGCATGGAGCACCCTTCTCAAGTTGCTGATTACACAGAAAGCATTTGCCGCGGTCTGAACGGGGTCGAAGATACGTTTTCACGACAGGCTGCCCGTCAGTTTTTCCCACATCATGACTGCACCCCTATACAGCTCCTTCAAGCTTACCGGTTTCTGAACCCCCCCCCCCCCCCCCCCCCCCATGAGGTAACTAGTGATCTTACTGTGGAAGAGCTGCTGGCCTCTATGTAACGCCTCAAACCTAACACTACACCTGCACGCGGTGACATACATAACCCCTTATTCCGCAAACTATAAGGGACTGCTTTGCAGACCCTGCTTGATACTTTCAACGGAGTGTGCTATTTTGCGTCATGCCGGGAAAGTGGAAGCATTATATGAATCTAATATTCTAGTTAGGTCAGCCGCCACTATCTTTCTCGGCCCTCCGCCCTGTTTCTCTTACGCCTACATTCTACAAGCTTTACTAACAAATGCTCGCTGCTCTTTTGCCATGGCGGTCCGAATCACATGATTGTTATCCGGAATCACAAATCTGTTTTCGTCCACACGTTAGAACGGAGGATGGTCTCGCTGCTTTGTCTGCTGTCGTAGTTCGCCATCCTGCCCAGAGTCAAATTGTTCGTATACACCGTGACCGCGACGGACATCACCAAGGCATATGACAACATCCGCCATTCTTCCATTGTTGCCTCCCTTCAAACTCTTGGTCTCTCCCACCTATTTCTCCTCTCCATTCACGTTTTTTTTAATAAACCGAACTTTCAGCTTACGTGTCCACTGGAAGCCCTTTGGTTACTCACTCCAAGAGAGGTGTGCCCCAGGACTCCGTTCTCGCCTCCACATTATTTAATGTGGCCTTTATTCGTCTTGTTCGAGCCCTACATTCCTCCTCCCTGCGATCTGGCGCACGCAGATGATATGACCTTGTAGTGCTATCACCCAGATGCGTGTATCCAACAGTCGGCCTCCCAGCAGGCGCTGGCTGCCTCAACATCTCGCCGACCTCCCCTGGGCCTGACCTTCTCGCTTATTAAGTGATGTTTCATTCGCACTGTAATCAAAGTCGACTTAGGGAAAGCTCCCCCTTTAAATATTACAGCAAACATTTCCCCGATTCCTCAGGTAGAAACTGTTCGAATTCTAGGTCTTCTTCATACATTTGTTGCTGGAACCCCGCGACTGACAGCCACCCGTAAATCAGCACACATTAAGCTTGGTCTCATTCGCCGCGTAGGTATGCACTCTAAGGACGCCCGTGCTCATAGTGCCAGCCAACTTATGCGCTCTATCCTCCAGCCACGGATAGTATTCAAGGCGCAATTTCATCGCCTCATTCGCAGACAGTGGGGCTCTCTTGCAGCTATCAGCCGTGATGAAAGAAAAAAGCGGCGCAAATAAGGCAGCACGAGAAAGAATGCGGCACATGCGCATACTGCCAAATGTTTATCTGACATAAAAGAGACATATTTATAACACCAACCTCAGGCACGTGGCACATCACGCGATCGCCTCGATCATAGCCAGCAGCACGAAGGCTTGCAAGCCCGTGAATAAGCCTTATAATCGTTCGTGTATTAAGCACTGCGAACGCTGTCTTAACAAAAAGATTGATTTATGATTTGTGGGGGTTTAACGTCCCAAAGCAACTCAGGCTATGAGGGACGCCGTAGTGAAGGGCTCCGGAAATTTCGACCACCTGGGTTTCTTTGCCGTGCACTGTCATCACACAGTACACGGGCCTCTGGAATTTCGCCTCCATCGAAATTCGACCGCCGCGGCCGGGATCGAGCCCGCGCCTTTTGGGTCAGGAGCCTAGTGCCATAACCACTGAGCCACCGCGGCGGCTTCTTAACAAAAAGAATATAATTCTTAACAAAATCAGTGTCAAGTATTCATAGCATAAGCAATCGCTAGAAAACGGTGGTACAACCATTTTGCCGCCCATTGCAAAGAATGTGAATGACAGCCGGTGCTAAGTGGCATTAAGATTCTAAGCAGGAGCAAAGTCACAGTCATGTAGCGTGTGAAATACTGGAGGTCTTCTTGATTAAAAATAAAGGTAGCACAGGTGTTAGTGACTCTTCTGAAGCTGCGCGAATAAAAGAAATTACATTTCTCGAAACCTTTTTACGATGACATCGTCTCGTTAAAAATCCCTCGCTTGCTGTTTTTAGACATGCGGGGCCAAGGAAAAAAATATGTGTTGTTTGCTGTTCCATTTGCTGTTGCTTTTATTGTTCATTCATTCATTCATTTTTATTTGTTCTTCACAACATGACGTACACATTGTGAAAGGGGCCAAGAAGAAAAGCCGTTCCTTTACGGCTTGAAAAAAAAATCTTGGTCCCCCCTGGCATTGACGGCAACGAAGCAACACAATCCAGAAACAAATGTACAGAAAAAAATATACAGAAATATACAGAGACAAACAAAATTATAACTTGGCATTTTTGTGAAAGGTATGGCGACAAGCTCATGGAACGGTCGGGAAATAAAGACATGCAGTCATAATGAAACAGTGGCTAAATATCTGTACAAGGTGTTTTGTTTATGAAATGTGTGGTGTGTATTAGGGACATGCAAATTAATAAAACAACGCCTTCAGGTTCCGGAAATTTAGTCCTAAAATATCTGTTCCCGCTTTAATATGTTCATTTAGTAATCGAGGCAGGTTATTCCTAAGACTCTGAAACCCATAGTTCGTACGGCATTTTGGCACTTTCCAACGGTCTGTTGTCCTCGTATTGTAGGCCGCGTTGCCTATTAATTCTAAGTTCGATATGTCCAAAAACAGCCTTTGATTTTCCTTGATGCTGAGTTTATATTCGCGTAGGAATTTATAATGATACATTTTAGTTATTGGAATGACCTTAAGATTTCTGAAGATAAATTTAATTGAGTAAAACTTAGGCAAATTATTAATGATCCGTAAAACCTTTTTATGCATCCTTAAAAGACTACTAAGGTTTTTGTCGGTCGTTGTGCCCCAGACTAAATGAGAATAGTTCATGTAAGAAGAAAATAAGGCATAATAAATGGCTAGTTTTGCAGACATTGGAAAGACATAACGATTTCGACTGAGTATACCTGTTATGGAACATAATTTCTGCAAAATATGGTTTACGTGGTCATCCCATTGCAACGTCTTGGAAAAGAAAACGCCCAATACCTTTAATATTTCGACGACCTCAATCCTTGTACCTCTAAACAGAAGATTGTAATCGGTAGATAGCTGCTTACCCTTAGGGTGAAAAATTACTGCTTTTGTTTTTTTTGTATTAATATTCAGTTGATTACTGTCTGTCCAAGCTTCCAACTTTTTTAAGGCTATGTTTCCTTTAACGAACGCGTCAGCACAAGAGGATGAAGGCACAAATATACTAGTGTCGTCTGCATATATAACAAACTTCAGGTCAGATGATATACATACTATATGATTAATGTATAAATTAAAGAGTAAGAGACCAAGAATACTTCCTTGAGGTACGCCTGCGACTATTGCTTTCTGATTAGATATTAAATGGCTTACTTGAACAAATTGTTTTCTGTGAGAGAGATAACTAATTAACATATTAAGTGCATGTCCTCTGATACCGTAGTGATGTATTTTATCAAAAAGAATAGAGTGATTAATGTTGTCAAAAGTCTGCGTAAAGTCAACAAAAATCCCCAGAACGTAGTTTTTATCCTCGAAGTTTTGCAAAATGTATTCTTTTTGATCAAGAAGTGCCAGTTCTGTGGACCGATGTTTTTGGAAGCCATACTGCGATTTTGTGATTATATCATATTTGTGGCAGAAACGTGAAAGTTGTTTGAATAGGATTTTTTCCAGACCTTTAGAAAACACAGGCAATATTGATATGGGGCGGTAGTTCGAAACATCTCGGTTATCACCCTTTTTTTTGTATAGCGGAATCACTCGAGCCACTTGCATTTTTGTTGGATAAACTGCAGTTGAAAGGCAAAGATTATATATGTAGGTTAGTATGGGACTTATAACGTCAAGGACATATTTCACTGGACTAATTTGCACATCGTCAGCGTCGCAGCTACGCGAATTTTTCAAATTTGCAAACACAGAGCAAACTTCTTGAATGTCGGTTGGTTCTAAGAAAAAAGTATTGGTGTTAGCTGTACTTTGCATTGTGTTGTTTCCTGAAGGGCGTGCAGTCACATTCCTGTTAACAAAGAACTCGTTAATAGCATTAACCATTGCGTCCCCTCTAAGCGTTTTTCCGTCATGTATAATCTCTACTACGGAATCTTTTTCCTGCCCACGTCCCATAAGAGCATTCATTTTACTCCATAATTCACTCATTCGACCTGAGCACATAGAAAAGTAACGAAAGTAGTAGGCGTCCCTGCACTTTTTCAGTTCTTTATTTAAAACATTACGGAAACGTTTAAAAGCTAGAAGGTCCGCCTCATTACGGGAATTCATAAATTTTTTGAAAAGTCGATCTTTTTTATGGATTTTTTTATGAAGTTCACGGGTCATCCAAGGTTTTTTATAATTTTTGTTTTTTACACGTTCCTTACGAATGAAATGCTTTTTATAGATACATAAGAAACGACCCATAAACGCTTCATATGCAGCATTTGCATCAGCAATGTTCCGGATGTAGTCCCAGCTTGTAGTTTCTAACTCTGTACGGAAAGAGTCTAGTGTTTTCTGTGAAATCAACTGAGAAAACATCGCAGGGCTCTCTGTTGTATTAAACGGATTAGTGTCAACCTTACAACATATTGCCATATGGTCACTAATGGAACAGGGAAGAATAGCTGAAGTGATGGACCCTATATCATAATTAGCTAGGAACAAATCTATAGTAGTTTCTGAAGTAGGTGTCAACCGAGTAGCCATATTTATAAGGTTAGAGCAGGCATTGCTACTAAGCAGATTTTCAAATTCAACTTTTCTGGAGGTATTACATGACATGTCAATATTAAAGTCACCGCCAATAATGACATTATAATGATTTTCATTTACAAATGTTAACATATTGTCTAGGAACTAAAAAAAATCACACACATTGCCATTTCTGTTTTCTTTTTGTTTTTTAGTAATCTTACTGATTTTCCTTCGCTTATTTGACCCTGATTTTGCTATCAATGCTTGGCGCTGCTTTTGATAAGAATTATCCTTTTTATTATTACAGCTATAGCAGCATTTTACAAGCAAGCGATTAGAAGGGTTATTCATGGGTTTGCAAGCCTTCGTGTTGCTGGCTTTGTGCCAAGCGACCATGCGATGTGTCACGTGTCTGAATTCGGTGTTATAAATATAAGTCTTTTCTGTCAAACAAACAGTTGGTTGTGTGTGCATGCGTGTTCTTTCTCTTAGTTGAGTAGCTGTTATCTTGCAAAATGCACCAATTCGCCCAACAATTCGTTATTCTGATCAACTGTGAGGCTAAGCGCTCCATAACTTGACTTATAACGCCAAACGATTCATAACGCCGTTGATTCCCTTCGTCTCGTTCCTACGTTCAATATAGTTCACCTCTTCGCCGACTCCCTCGCTGTCCTTAAACAGCTTAGGTCTGTTCGTCACACATTCCAATTACACAATCCATTCATCAGCTGTACACAAAGTACCCATGTTCTGTGCGCACACACTGAATTCGCAGCCGTGCTCACGATCCGCACAATATTCATGTGAATGCTATGACACACCTTGACACATAAGACAACCCGCCAGGTTCCCTTCTTACCCCAGACCCGTTCCTGTCCCATGTATCCGCATCACAAGTTCTACGCCAGCGAACACGTGCACCAATTCCTCCATGTCCGCACCCTCCCTCTCCCGCGTAGTCTCACTAGGGGAAAGGAGGTTTCAGTGCGCCAGACACGGACAGGGCCCGCTCTGACCCCTTCTGTACGTCATCGGTGGCGTGGCATATTTCTCGCAGCGACTGACACGTGTCTCCCTGTGGCGCTCCAACAGACCTGTGTGATGTGCGACACTTGTGGACGGATCTAGCCACGGCTTCTGAGCGAAAACGCTTCATCAGAGCGGTGGGCCTGCTGTAGAACCGCGAATCTGACTACCGAAAGTGCACATTGGACTATCGCTACACCGGCAATCTTTGAGTCTATATGAGCGAAACTGGTCCACTCTCTTCTGCATTTCTTTCTCCCTTCCTCAATCCATGCCTTATGACACACTTCTCGAATAAGGAAAAAAAGTTATCTATCATCGGCATTTGGCATGTGCATTTAACGTAATGTTTTTTGCTCCTAATGATATTGCCACAGTACCAATTCATCCAGTGGCGCCATACCGCGGCCGAACTGTTTTAGCTGGAACTTGCCATGCCTTGTGCATTCGAGCGGCTAGAGGATTGTCATCTTCCTTGCTCGAGCTCCCTGCTGTCTTGCACGCCCAGCACGTCTAATTAAACCTGGTCTGTGTGCTTCGACCGTTTGTCGGTGACATATTTGGTGGAGCAGCTGGGTAGCGTCCCATGTACTCTGACTACGAGGACACTCTTGACGCCGGTTCTCCACGCGTGGACTCAACACCCGTCCACAAGGCGAGCCGCCGTCTGCGAGGCCTACAACCGCAGTTCGGCCAACTGACAGCGCCGTTAAGGGCCATGACATCCACCGCGGCTAGCTAGACAACTCAGCATTCCGAGAATGCCTCGCCATTCGTCCTTCACGCACCTCGGTCGCCGCCACCGTTCCACGGGGACAGGTTCGAGGTCGTCGAAGACTGGTTGGCCAGCTTTGACCGAGTGGCGGGTTTCAATGAGTGGGGTTGCGAGCGCAAGTTGCGCAACGTCTACTTTGCGCTGCAGGACTCAGCCAAAACGTGGTTTTAGAACCACGAAGCGTCCTTTACCATTTGGAAGGGTTTTCGTCCAGAGCTACTAGCGACATTTACCAGCAGCGAAAGAAAAGAGAAAGCTGAAATCGCCCTGCACTCGAGATCACAGCAGCCGAACGAGAGCGCCGCCATGTTCATAGAGGACATGACGTGACTTTTCAATCGGGCCGACCCTGCTATGCCCGAAGACAAGAAGGTACGCCACTTAATGCGCGGCATAAAAGAGCAGCTGTTTGCCGTACTGGTCCATGACCCGTCAAGAACAGTGTCCGACTTCACCAAGGAGGCAACGGGTATCGAGCGCTCTCTGCAGGGAAGGGGAACGCACTACGGACGTTAGGCTACTGTAGCAGCCGCTTCCCAGTACACGCCTACGTCGCTGCCCGCCCGCCGAGGAGATTCGGGAGCTTGTAAGAAGCCTTGCGCGCGAGGAACTGGCGAAACTTCAATTTGAAGCTCCACAGGTCAGCGTCGCTGCCGTAACGGACGTGGTCCGTGAAGTAATCCGACGAGTTCTGCAGCCACCCCCAGCTCCACACCCGGCGCCCTCCGTTATGACGTACAGCGGCGCGCTACGAAGTCCTGGGACAGCGATGCGAGCCTTTTCCCCCGTCGCTCCTGTGCCATCTCTGCAGTACCCAATCGCAACAGTACCCTCCGTGCCGCAGCAGTCCAGGCCCCCCATGAGCAAAGCGCACGTGTGGCGAACGCCAAACAATCGGCCCCACTGTTACCACTGCAGGGAGCCCGGCCACATCCTCCGCCACTGCCCCTACCACAGAATGGGTTTAAGGGGGTTTTCACCTGACGCACCTCGACTGCACTACGGTGAACGACCATGGGATATCGAGCAGTACCTGGCTGATAACGTGCAGTACTCGAGCTCGCGGCAACGCCAGTCCCGATCGCCATCCCCAAGGCGGTTCTCTTCGCCCGGCCGCCCGTCGTCCTCTGGCCAGTTCAGAGGTACGTCCACACGTCGGGAAAACTGAAGGCGGCGTCCTCCGGGGGTAGGGCCACCGCTACTGGACCGAGTCAAGAGCCTCCACCCGACGATTCGCCGCGACGCTCAGACCGACAACGACCTGACCCGACGACCTCGACGAGGCGCTGTGACCCACTGCTTTCTGCCGAAATTCCGGTATCCGCCGACAACCGCGACGTTACCGCACTCGTGGATACTGGCGCCGATTTTTCTGTAATAAGCTGACGGTTAGCCACGGCCCTGAGGAAAGTTCTGACCCCTTGGTCTGGGCCGCAGATCAGGAAAGCTGATGGCCATGTAGTAATTCCGATCGGTGTCTGCATTTCGCAAATACAGATCTGCGGTGTTACTTTCCCTGGTTGCTTTGCTGTGTTATCCGAGTGCTCCAAGGACCTCATACTCGGTTTGGATTTCCTTCAGGAGTACGGTGCCGTTATCAACCTTCAGGAGCTAATCATGTCGTTTTCCACCCAAGGCCCTGTCGACGACGTACCGAGCCACGCATGGCTAAGTTATGCGTCTGTGACGACCACGTATTGATCCCCTCAAGAGCCAGCATGTCTGTCACCGTAGAGTGCGATAACAGCCCCAGCACTCGTGGCGTCGCTGAAACCAACATCTCGCTGCTCCGTAGTCGGCAAGTCTGTGTAACTCGCGGAATTATTGAATTGAACAGTGGGCGAACCGAACTTTTGGTGACCAATTTTGGTTCTGAACCTCAGTGTTTGCCTGGCAAAACAAACTATTGCGTATTTCGAAGAACTTAGCGAATTCGCGGTGCAGCACGCGTTGTCCGAAATCCCAGCATCAATGGAGTCACCCACCACTCCCATAAAAACCGACGTGAAACCGAACCTCCCGTCTAATCAGAAACGCTGCCTGGAGAGCATTCTCGAATCTTTCCGTGACTGTTTTGCCTAGACCTCCAAGGTTAGGCAGACTCCGCTCATAGAGCACCGCATTATAGTTGACGAAAACCAGCGACCGTTATGGCAGCCACCTTATCGGATCTCTTCGAAGGAACGTGATGCCATTCACCGACAAGTTCAAGAAATGCTCAAAGACGACGTGATAAAGCCGTCGACGAGCCCTTGGGCATCGCCTGTTGTTCTAGTGGCGAAGGAAGATGGAACCCTACGGTTCTGTGTTGACAACAGACGTCTACACAAAGTCACCAAAAAGACGTTTGTCCTCTGCCACGCATTGATGACTCCGTGGACCGGCTACGCCACGCCACGTACTTCTCGTCGCTAGATTTACGCAGTGGCTATTGGCAAATCGAGGTGGACGAACGCGACCTGGAAAAGACCGCCTTTATTACACCGGATGGTCTGTACGAACTGGCAAATCGAGGTGGACGAACGCGACCGGGAAAAGACCGCCTTTATTACACCGTATGGTCTGTACGAATTCCGGGTGCTCCCTTTTGGCCTGTGCTCGGCTCCTGCCACCTTCCAGCGGATGATGGACACCGTGCTTGCCGATATAAAATGGCAGTCCTGCCTAGTGTACCTGGATGACGTAGTGATCTTCTCCGCCACGTTCGAAGAGCACCTAAGGTGCCTGCGCGCTGTGTTCGCGGCAATTCATTCTGCCGGTCTTTCCCTCAAGCCCGAAAAGTGTCACTTCGCTTGTGAGCGCTAAGGGAGTCAGCTCTGACCCCGATAAGACAACCGTCATCGCTGCTTTTCCCGTGCCAACTGATAAGCGAAGTGTGCGCCTCTTTCTGGGTCTCTGCGCCTATTATTGGCGTTTTGTGCCGAACTTCTCCCAGATCGCTGAGCCCCTCACCAGCCTCACAAAAGATGCCAAACCGTTCTTCTCAGGCCAGGAGCAACAACAGGCCTTCGAAGACCTCCGCACTAGTCACCAAAGTACGCCCATCCCTGGCCACTTAGACGAGTCAGCCGACACTGAACTGCACACGGACGCCAGCAACATCGGCCTCGGTGCGGTCCTTGTGCAGTGGCAGGATGGTCTGGAACGCGTCATCGCATATGCATGCCGCACCTTGTCACGCTTGGAGGCTAACTATTCCACCACTGAAAAATAATGCGTAGCAATTGTGTGGACAGTGACCAATTTTCTCCCGTATTTATACGGCCGCCCTTTTAGAGTCGTCAGCAATCACCATTCGCTTTGTTGGCTGGCGAACCTCAAAGATCCCTCTGGGCGGCTTGCACGCTGGAGCCTTCGCCTTCAAGAGTTCGATGTCACCATCTTTTATAAGTCCGGTAGGAAGCACAGTGATGCCGACTGTCTGTCTCGTGCTCCTATTGAGGACAACCGAGCTGATCCCGACGCCGATTCTGTCTTTCTCAGCGCCATCTCCCCGTCGGTCCTCACTCAACACCAAAGAGACGACAGTGAACTACGGCATCTCATTGAGTATCTTGAAGGATGCGCTGAGTCGCCCCCGCGAATCTTCTCAAGTGGACTGTCGTCACTCTGTTTGCGCGATGGTATTCTGCATAAGAAAAACTACAACCCGACGGAAGTTGCCTATCTACTCGTCGCGCCTGTGGCCTTGCGAGACGAAGTCCTGCAGGCGTGCAATGATTACACATCTTCTGGTCACCTGGGTTTTTCCCGCACTTTGGCTCGGATACGCCAAAAGTACTACTGTCCCAGGGTTGCTGCAGTCTTCCGCCGTTACGTCAGAACTTGCCGCGAGTTCCAACGTCGCAAGACGCCGCCGACTAACCCAGCCGGACTACTGCAGCCTATTGATCCGCCACAAGTCCCCATCCACCAAGTCGGCATGGACTTGCTCGGCCCATTTCCGGAGTCATCGATGGGTAACCGCTACATTATGGTCGCCACCGACTACCTCAGCCGGTACTGTGAAACTAAAGCTCTCCCTCCTGGTACCGCTGACGAAATCGAGAACTTTTTCGTTCAAAATATTGTGCTTCGTCACGGCGCACCCATCATCGTTGTAATTGACAGGGGAACGGTGTTCATCTCGGCCCTTACGCAGGACGTTATGCGCCTTAGCGGCCCAAGTCACCGCAAAACAACCGCTTACCACCCTCAAACGAACGGACTCACCGAAGGGCTCGACAAGACGATCGCCGACATGATTTCCATGTATGTTGACGCAGACCACCGGAACTGGGACGCCATACTCCCTTACCTCACATTTGCATATAATACTGCTCACAAGAAACGGCGCGCTTCACTCCATTTCGTTTAGTGCATGGTCGCGAAGCCACAACCATGCTGGGTGCCATGTTGCTTCCGACTAGTAATACCTCATCTGTTATGGGTGCTGTCCAATTCGTTCATTCGTCACGCCGAGGCCGCTCGCCAACTCGCCCGACAGCGCATCCGGTACCAGCAAGCCCACGTCGCTTGCCGCTATAACCTCCGCCACAGAGCTGTTAGTTACCAGCCCGGCGAACAAGTCTGGGTTTGGAGCCCAATCCGCATGCGTTGGCGCTCCGAAAAGCTCTGCGCCAATATTTTGGCCCCTACGAGGTACTCCGCCAAGTCAGTGAGGTGAACTATGAAGTTCTTCCCCAGGGAACAGTTGGCTCCTCTAGACGGCCGACCTCAGAAGTCGTCCATGTCGCACGGATGAAGCCGTACCACGCCAGCTAGCGTTTCAGGCGTGTCTACACCAGCCGCCAGACACATGCGACGTCCCTTGTCTTCCTGCTTCACATTGCTGCGGCACCAAGTCGTTGCCCTTAAGAGAGGGGGAGTAATGCCGCAGTACCAATCTACCAATCCATCCAGTGGCGACATATCGCGGCCGAACTATTTTAGCTGAGATTTGCCATGCCTTGCGCATTCGAGGGGCTAGAGGACTGTCATCTTCCTCGCTCGAGCCCCCTGCGGTCTTGCACGCCCAGCACGTCTAATTAAACCTGGTCTGTGTGCTTCGACCGTTTATCGGTGACAATACCATCCTCAGCAAATGTCTCTGTGCATCACGTTTCATCAGGTGTCAGCGTTAAATGTCTCGATTTTGTACCATTAACCAGATACATTTTATTATTACATGACGGCATGCGCAACCTATTTCTGTGTCTTCACAAATTATACGTGACGAGCCTGCAAACGTCTGTCGAAGCCACTCTTCTTGCTTTCGCCTTCGTAATCGCCAAATCACAGCGCCATCGAGAGTTCCTCGTTTTCGCACTACTGGAATTCTAGCAATTAGTGCGCCTGACGTAATAAAGCACACAGATTTCTTCCTGATCACAAAGGTCAGTTTCATAATGGATAGTCTTTGGATAACATTCATTATTAGAGAATTTTATTATAGAGGACGTATATTAGCGCAGACGTATACCAGATTACCTGTCGTCACTTGCTCAAGCGCAGTGGCAGGGGCAAGGCCAGGAGAGGCCACTGCGCGTGCGCAGGAGGCGTCCGGTAATCCGGTTCACCTATATCTATGCTCATATGACTCCACTGTGATAAAATTTTCCATTGTTGTTTGCTCTCCACCCCTATATGCTCGAGAAGAAGCAGACTGCGCACTGGAGTATTGACTTAGCAATAAAAGCTCGAGAAGGCCATGCAAATACACCCCTGGCGCGTTCTTTCAAAGCATGCCGGTGGAAAAATCGCGTCTTGCCTTAATCAATGGTGAGTAGATGGTTTGATATTTGAAATCAATTGACCAGTATTGAATTCCCATCGTCTGCAAAGCGAACTACTATGGCACTTCTAGGCACCGCGGTTTTGTCCGCAAGAAGCAAAATGAAACCTCTCATCTGTTTACCGTCAGTAAGCACAGCTGAAAAGACGACAGAAGGCTTTTGTCATATCAAAATTAGGTTTATAGGGGTTTAGCGTCCGAAAGCGACTCAGGCTATGGGGGACGCCGTAGTGAAGGGCTCCGGAAATTTCGACAACCTGGAGTCCTTTAACGCGCACTGACATCGCACAGTACATGGGCCTCTAGAATTTCGCCTCCATCGAAATTCGACCGCCGCGGCCGGGATCGCACCCGCGCTGACGAAAAATTGGTTGTGGCGAAGAAATTTTCTGGCTAAAACCTTCTCTACATCTGTTGGGCAGATAAAATTTTACAATCCAATCCGTAATGCCACCACAGAACTGAATGGTTCCCGGCGCACAAGAAAGAGACAAAGACTGACAAAAAACACATCACATAGCGCCATTGCGTTTATTTGGATTCGTACTTGAGTTCTGGGGGCTCAGGCTATCGTAAAAGCAGATAATTTTCTATCACCATATCGAATAGACTGTATAATGCATGAAAAAGGACGGCTTCCAACCAGATTGAAAAATGTGGTAAAGTTAACAATGATGGTGAATTTTAATGGCAAAATTGCAGCTTGACCAAAGAGCGCCATGCTGCAATTGGTTTGTTCTGACAAGGTGAAGTAAGGGACCCATTTTCCAAGCATTTCAGCCCAGAAAGGCCAAACACTGGGCCGGGGGAATGCTTTTACCCATTGGAAACCAGTGGGTACATGGCGGCGCCGGGTATTGAGCTTCGCTCCTCCCGCATAAGAGGTTGATGCTTAAACCACCAGGACACCACTGCATGGACATTAAGGGATTAGGCAAGCCTGGAAAGTGAACCTTCATAAAATGCCTAGAATGTCTTTTTCAGAATCAACCGCGGGGATATATCTCCTCTAGCAAGGAAGTGGCCGCAGGCCACCGGGCTGCACATGAATATCTTTCGGTGGGTCGCAATAATGAAGTTAATAAGGGAGTAAATACTCATTGACATCCATCCGAGCGCAGCCATACGGCTACAAAGGAAAGCTATACAGCTTTCTCAAGAACTTCACAGTTGAAGAAAATTCGTCCTGGTCCGGGGTTCGAACACGGGACCATCGCTTCACCGGGGCAGTCACTCCACCAACTGAGTTAACCGGGATGGTAAGCTTATGGTAGGGCGAGAGCGAATTGATCAGTAACTCGAAGTGGAAACATAAGGCTGTATAGCTTTCCTTTGTAGCCGTATGGCTGCGCTTGGGTGGCTGTCAATGAGTAATTAATTACTCCCTTATTCCAAATCTACACCACCGTGGAAGACTCCCGTAAACATTTGACCAGTAATGAAGGTGTTGTAGTTCGCGTTGCAATGGCACGTGCAACACTGCGCTGTCGGCGGGCTTAGTTGGCGCATAGAAATCATTTAGGTGGCAGAGCAGTGGGGAAGCCGGTCTTCGCTCTATAGACGGACACCGCACTACGCCGGAGAATTTTTCCCTTGGTCTGAGCTGATGAACACCACGGGGTTCAGAAGCGCCGAGGATGGAAGCGCATAAGCTCATGAGCGTCGCTCGCTGTTCTGTGATTTGCACGGGTAACGTGTCCACTTTTCTTTTAGGGATCGCAAAACATACGCGCTGAAACTATGACCTGTTTTCGCTGTATCTCTGTACAGGCCAGCCAAAGCATTAGCGAAATGTTAACGACGATAAGCAGTCTGCGAGCGAGAAACCCGAAAATGGGTAGCGCGCAATGACAAGACACTTTGTCTGTTTTAAGAAATGCAGCTTCGCGTACTGCGACGCTTACCAGGCACTATAACGCGTCTGTTTGTTACCAGCCTTGAAGAATATCGGGAGACGCATTCATCTTGGTCAATAAGAAAATATCAAAAGGTCTAGTCAGGTGTAGTTGTGGTGACAGTTTTATTTCATATCTGTATTCACATCTTAAATTATAATGCGTTGACATATTGGATGAGCTATTCGAAGAATTTATTCCTTGTCTGCGTTCCTCTATATTTCCACTTAGCATGAATGAAACATTTTCAACGCCTTAAATATATCTAATGAAAAGCGATGGCAAAAAAGAAGAGCTTCCTTCTAAAAAATCATCAAGACTGCAACACAATCAACCTTAACATGAGCCTTCGCAATATATCTTTCACCACTCTATGCCCTGGTTATGCGGTGTTTATGCGGAAAAATACAACATTATATTGTTTCTGTTTCAAGGCTGGCTCATTCTACGGTAGCTAGGAAGAATTGTGCTCGAATTAGTAAATTCGAGTTCATTAAGCTCCCGACCTTTCCTCAGCCATACACTCTACCTTTGTAAACATTGTTCCAGAACTACTGTGCTGCCTTCTTCTCACATGTTCTCGTAAGCGGCCTTCTGACAAACGTTAGTGTCCGTCAGAGAGCCGCGCTGGGCTTTGTCTTCTTGAGGTTAGTCAGATGCTAGCCGTTTTTGTAAACATACAGCGGCTTTGTCGTCATCGCCGTAAGTTTTGCGATAACAACAGAACAATGGGGTAGCGAGGAAATGTAAAGCTTTGCTTATCACATATAAGGCTGGGCTAACCGAAATAACTGCCCTTAGCCTAGGCTGAGCAATGCGCAACATGGTTTCTACTTACGCCGCCGTTTGCGTGCTAGCGACGGTGTTGGGTAAGTTTTATACGTTTCCTGTACTTGGCCTTCAGCAAGGAATGCAGGGAGGAGCTGTCTGTGTTGTATCACCCTTTCAAGCTGCGCGCATACGCGTGCAGACTGGGAAAAATTTTAACAGAGAGGGCGCTGCGATTGCGGCGTAATGCAAATCTTGTAAGAAGAGGGTGTGGGCAGTGAAAAAATATGTTTCTTAAAAGAAATCCACAAGAAGATCAACGTAGCAGTGAACTAGCAAGAAAGGGAAGTTGCAGCTAGAGTTACGGTTAAAAGGAGACTTGGGGAGAAATGTCCTTTATCGCCACTTCCATTTATGCTCTACACCAGGGCGATTAAACGGAGGTTAGAAATAAGCGTATTAGGGTTTAACGTATTGTGGCGGCGAAGAGGCCAACTGGAGAGCAGTCTATTACAGGGACTAGAATATGCCGATGATATCGTTCTTATAGCAGGCAGCCAGAGAGGCATTCAAGAATTGGCAGACATTTTCGGAAAGGAGGCGGAGGTTCTAGATTTTACTGCAGAAAACTCAGGAGTGATGGTTTATAATGAAGAGCCCGGTACGATCACGCTACGAAACTCAGAGTTGCCTATAGTTAAGACCTGCAAGTGTCTTGATATACGGATGAATGATTGCAGAGACTACATGCGAGCCCAAAGGGAGGAAGATATAAATAAAGGGAAAAGAAACGCTGCCGTTATGAAAAATGGCGCGCTCTGAGGTTTTACAAACACTGAGTTATTCGAGGAATCTTGAAAAGTGCAATGGTACCGCACTTGACGGTTCCAAACACTGTGGTGTGCTTGGGATCTGCCACAACTTCTGCGCTTGAAATAAAACAGATGACAATTGTTAGGCATGCCCTGGGGGCACATGCAAACACTTCTATTGAAGCTGCTCAAGGCGATATGGGGTTGTCAACGTTCGAAGCGCCGGAGGAAAAAGTCAGGGGCAGTATGAAAGCGGCTGAAGCATATCGATTGGTGGCAGAGATTTTCAGCTGCTTATACCGATGCAGTATTGATACTACATAGAGGAAAAGAAGTAGATAGCTTGCTAATAAATACAGATGTCAAAGTGAAGAAAACGATAGTAAGGCGACCTTGAAACAGAAAGCACGATCCTAATAAAATACTAACTGGCAAAAGAAAATGCCTGACGAGCCGAAGTTGGAGTTCAACAGCACGGCTAAAACTAACATTAAATTTGTTTTTCAATACCAAAGGAGATTATTTACTTTTCGAGGCAAGGGCTAGGTGCTTGAAGAGGAAGGGATACCGTCGAAAATCTGACACCAGGGATGACATTGGCTGTTGCTGCATGCAGATTGGAGAGACGGTATAACATGTTCTTATCCAATGCAAGGCCCCCCAAACCACAGCGCACGACGCTGTCGCAGGACTCCGAGAACCACTCGGGTTTCGGAACAGCCGGGGCTTGCTCAGTTTTTAAAAAGAAGAAACAAGAGATGACTACAGGATTGGTGCAAAAAGTCAAGAGAGTAATTTAAAAATCGTAAGAAGAAAATTGGCAGGTAATCCGATCGAAGATTGGGCGTGCTAGCAATGAATGGCTCGGCGAGACCTTTCACCACCCCCATGCAAAGGGGATGCTGATAATTATCTATCTGCAAGCGCATACAGTGCGACGTTTTCTGCACCAAAAGTAAACTTCGCCCAATATATCAACCCGCCGTGGTGGCTCAGTGATTAGGGCGCTCGACTGCTGATCCGGAGTTCCCGGGTTCGAACCCGACCGCGGCAGCTGCGTTTTTATGGAGGAAAAACACTAAGGCACCCGTGTGCTGTGCGATGTCAGTGCACGTTAAAGATCCCCAGGTGGTCGAAATTATTCCTGAGCCTTCCACTACGGCACCTCTTTCTTCCGTTCTTCTTTCACTCCCTCCTTTATCCCTTCCCTTACGGCGCGGTTCAGGTGTCCAACCATATATGAGACAGATACCGCGCCATTTGCTTTCCCCAAAACCAATTATTAATATTATTATCAATATATCAAAAAATGGGAAGAGTTACCAGCACAGCGATTCGGCGCGTGGAAGTTGTGATCGATCATGGTGACGTAGCGGGACTTGGCGGGACGCTTCTCGATTCATTTTAAAAGTTCCCAATACAGGGTTCGCACTTACGTCGACAAAGGCGCTAATTAAAACGTCTTCTATGATTTTCGTTCTCGGTTTTCAGGACGTCTTCCGACGCCGACAGGGGTTGACTGGCATCTTTGATAGTCAGATCGGGAGCAAAAATTATTTTTATGACAGCTGTATGGGTGATGCTCCACGAAATCATGTCGTCGCCGTTGTCGTCGCACATGCACCAGCCGGTGATGGAGGACCTATATTTAGATAAGACGGGCGTCCGGTGTGACAAGCGCAGCAGCCCGTGACCGTGCATGACGGCGGCCGTGTGCGTGGGCGTGCGTCACGCTTAACCTATCTGCCCCACTCCCCTCCCATACCTCGAGTTATTATCGACTCCAAATGGGGCCAAAATTTCGCACGCCCCCGCTGTGGCTGAAATTCACCTTACCACAAGAGTAAAAATTCGGTGAATTTTTGTCAGCTTTTTTTCCCTTAGCCGCACAACCGCATCTGACACTGCGTGGTGTGTTATTGTCAAGACTCATATCTAACCATTGGTGTCATGTGCGTAGGGCCGAGAACATCTTCTAAACAAAAGTGAAAGAGGACGCCTTTGTGTATATCATGCCTAAATATTCCCTAGGTAACTGAATGTATTGTATTCGGGGGAAAATATTTTTCAATTGAAATGAAGGAATTGGTTTATTAGCAGGCCACTGGGTATTAATTCCCTATCTGGGAGACCGGCTTAAGTGGATAGAACTATACACTTCTAGACAAAAATTAATTCTCCATCACGTGTGTTCTTGAAGGGAGCCAAATGTGTATTAACTTTATTTACATTCACTACTTCCATTATTTCAACAGACTCAATTTTCTGCATGCTCATATTATTTTGTGATGTTCCAGGCATTACTCACATAACGGTATGCATACAGCCGCGAACATATCTCGCCAAGTTTCAGCAGTTTCCATTGCTCTCCTCACAGCACTTGCAGCTGCTGACGGAAAAGCAGGGGCTGTTTCCAAGGGCGTCCAGCCAGCGGGCAAGCCAGCGGCCGCCAAGCCGGCGGTTGTGGTCGTTAAGAGGCCGGAAGCACCAAAGCAGCCGGAGTACGACTACTGGAGGCCGTGGTACACCTACAACTCCCCGCAGCAGCACCATCGTGGCCATGCCAGAAAGGAGAGCCATCACCCTCCACCCAAGCAGCCGCAGCCGCATTCGCAGCCGCCGCGCCAGCAGCATCCGCAGCGCCAGGCTCCGCCACAGAACTTGTTCAACTGGCCATCTAACTCGGGCGGCTTTCAGTGGGGTCGAGGGGACGACAAGGTTAAGGACAGCTACGTCAAGGAGGTGAAGCCGGTCGCCTACGACACAGTCATCGAGGAAGAGAAGAAGGTTGTGGTCAAGGAGGAGCCCAAGGTAGTCGTCAAGGAGGTGCCCAAGGTAGTCGTCACCGAACCTCCCAAGGTTATCGTCCAGGAGGTGCCCAAGAAAGAGAAGGTGATGGTCAAAGAGTGTAAGGACCATCATCACGACCACGACAGCATGTCCAAGTTTTTCAAGAAGATGGAGAAGGACTTCAAGAAATTCAATAAGCAATTCAAAGACCACCACAAGCACCACCAAAAGTCCCACGGCAAAGCTATAGTATTCTTCCGCACGCAGACACCGTACTACTACTACACACGAGCTCCGAGGTACCAAGCGGACAACTACTACTACAATGGCTATTAAGCTGATACAGAAGCCTTGCGAAGATAGGAAATAAACTTGTGTACCATCGGAGGGATATGGTGAATAAAGCTTCCATTAGAGAAGGAAGCATTACGTAAGATGGTTTCGCGACTCGAAAAACGGCATACTTGTTCTTCCATTCCATCGTTATTACTTCAGATTATAGCACAAGCTTTTTTGCGGTTTTTTATTTCAAAGTCCACAGTAAACAAATACACTGCTTCTTGAAAGAAGGTTTCCCCTCAGAGCCAAACAAATCTCTCTGTTAGAGACCACGTAATACAGATACGCAATCTGTGAACTAGGAGCACCAATATGAACTGAATATGTCGCATTTCTAAATTTTGCAGTGGGTAACTATGACAGCATTCAAAGTTAAAGTTCCCGACCTCAAATAGGAGATCGACCTAACTGTGCAAATTTATTTGTATTTTTATCTGGCTTCAAATTTACGGCTTCATAAACCAACCCCCCCCCCCCAAAAAAAAAAAAAAGGAAAATTGATTACGGTGTGGCCACGTCTAACTGGGCACCTTAGTCCGGTCCAGTGCTGAAGAAAGCTAGAATTAACAGAATTATATTGAATATTATTTACGCTAAAATTTTAGTTGACTGAAGTGAAAGCCACATTTATAAAGAGTATAGCCGTAGTTTTAGTTTTCTTTCTAGTTTAGGCCAGTTATATCTATATAAACGCCCACGAAAACAATGACAATCCGGAAAAGTGCAGATTGTGGACGGGATAGAAAGATGTAAGCGCCCTTCTGCTTGTATTTGTAGGTCGGTTCAGTTCGGTTCCTGTACCTCGTTTACAGCATTTATATCCAGCCAGAATGGTTGCCCCAGCAGCTTCTGCCGGCCGAACAGTTGCGCGTGTGGACAAACCGCGCGCATAAAGCAGAAGCGCCACTTCAACCGGCTACAGTGAGGAATTCACTCAACTTATGACGAGAGAGAGAGAGCAAGGGGCTGGTATAGCAGAGGGATTGAGATCAATTGGAGAGAATTTGTCCTGGAGTGAACGCCACCTGCCTGGTGGTGACAGTAAACGGGGAAAGATATTAAATTTAGAGAAAGAAAAACTAACCCCAAGAGTTTCACGTCATCTCGATGCTGTTCCATACGACAACCCCAAAAAGGGGAGCGTCCAAGCCGTTGACGCTATCAGGTGCTCCCATCTATTATGTACTTCATCTGCCGCAAGTTTGATTTAATTGAATGATGGTGAACGGTTATGTTCTAGGCTTTGCTGCTTAGTATACCAGGCACGACCTTACGCTGAATAGTTGACATTGGCATTCCTTTCAGTAACGGCGAATGGGAGTTTTAAAGCGTCCGCAGGGAACACTTGGCTGCCATCTAGCGCGATTCTCTAAGCCACACCCGTATACGTACTCGTCTCTCGTGCCACAGATGGCGCTAGACTCGAACAAACTAGATCGCCAGACTTCAGAGAAAGCGTCTGCTCCCTTCAGTGTAGGTAATGCTAATAAACGAATATCTATGACAAAGAAAAAAAATCAGCGCAGTCTATTTTTCTTATTCATAGGTTTTGCCTGGCAGTCTCTGGATTAATTCGAGGGAAAATATGGTAGCGATTGGAAATAGAAAACCCCATAAGAGTAACCATTGATATTTTCGGTGACTTCCTCAAGAAACGGTACGGTTTATGGGTTCATTTTGGTGGAAGGACAGCGCAAAAGAAGGGACGAGAGACTTGAAGGAACACACGACGAGCGCTTACTATCAACAAAGGCGTTTATTGATACGCTCGATATAAATGCGGAACAAGAAAAACAAGGCAAAGAAAGAAAGGAACAAAACCAAAAACAAGCCCGAGTCAGATCATTGTGTCAGCGATCCATCCCTTGCACTGACGGGAAAGAGATTTCCTTTTTAGATTGTAATAGCTAATCTTTGATTTTTGTTTTTGTTCCTTTCTTTCTTTGTGTTGTTTTTCTTGTTCAGTATTTATACCGAGCGTATCAATAAACGGCTTTGTTGACAGTAATCACTCGTCGTGTGTTCCTTCAAGTGTCTCGTCCCTTTTTTACGCTGTCCTTCCATCAAAATGAACCAATACCAACATGCCCAACTTTTCGCTTTGCTACGGTTGACGGAGTTTAACGTTCTAAAGCAACTCAGGTTATGAAGGACACTGTAGTGAAGGGCTCCGGATAATTTCGACCACACGGGGATTCTTTAACGTGCACTGACATCGCACAGTACACGGGCCTCTAGAATTTCGACTCCATCGAATTGCGACCGCCGCGTTTTTCTGGTGAGCAGCCCAGCACCATAACCACTGCGGCACCACGGCGGTTTCTCTCAAGAAACACCAACAACAATTTTCCATAGTAAAGACTATGAGAACAATCTAGTAGCGTTAAGAAAAGCAGCCCGCTGGGGCCAAAAAAAGAAAAGAATGACTGAAACTTCGATTTTTAGTCACTGGTACAAGTTAACAAGAAAATAAATGTATGTGGTTTTAAATAACTTGGACGCGCTTACGCACTATCATTTTCACTTAAAAGAAAATAAAAGTAAAAATCCGGTAAAGAAAATTGCTTTTCAAATGGTTATTCGTATTTTACATAGGCCATGACATTCCATAGTAGCCTTTGAAAGTGGTCACTGACAAGCAACCAGAATCGGCGTTACTAAAAGAATTACATTTTTTTTCCCCCGAATGCAATTGTTTTACCTGTAAAAAAAAAAAAAAAGATCGGACTCTGCTTCCGAGTGCTGCATTGAATCTCATGCGGCTCTTGCATCTTTCGGGCCCACACCATACACACTTTTCAATGTGATAACATATAAATAGACAGTTCTGCTGTTGAGCACGAGTTCGGAAGTTCGTTTTCCATCCTAGAGACAGCTATATTTTGACGAATACGATGTCGCAGACGGAAGAGAAGAAGGCAGACACATCCACTGACTAGCAACCAAATGTTTTATTACGACAAGGAAGGCAGCAGTGTAATATAAAGATGGCGTGAAAAAATACAGAAGACATCATCTGTGTGACAAAACTAACAATCGTGAAATCAGAAAGTGTGATAGCGTCACTGGTTGAGAAACGCAAGTTCTTGTGTGATTAGAGCCACCTGACAGTTGGCTGACGCACGGGTCACCAAAGTTATGATTGTTGTATGCCTCGGGAATCAGCCGTGAGGTCTGGACTTTATATTTGGAGATGACAGTGGTCTATCTCAGAAACACCTCACAGCCTTTGCATTCAGTACAATGTGCGACTATGTTCTCTCTGCGCGACTGGTTTTCTATTTCTCTGGAGTACTTGCATTGAGGGTCGCTGATACAGCGTCCGGTCTCCCGATGTAAAATTCGCCGCATCATAACGGAATTCTATAAACAACACCACATCAAAAACAGTTTAAAAATTTGTTTCAGTGCTTTTTTCTTTTTTCTTGATTAACTCGTTAACACGATACCCTTTCGGAGCAGTCACTGTTACTGGAAGCCAGGGTGGACCATCTGGAATGTTTCATGCATAGACAGGGTACCCTGGTTGCACAAGCGGCGTCAGATGGGCGTTTTTCTCGTACGTAACCTTCTGCTTCAGCTGCTTATCAGTACTGTATACTTCATGCAAGGATGCAGTAGAGTCACAGATGTTCTCAGTTTGCGTCCCATCCTCAACTCAGCCGGGGGGCACTAGGTAGTCTCGAGCGGCGTAGATATATAGTTAAGAAGGATGCGGGTTAGCTGACAGGCAAAGCTTCCACTCACTACCTTATTCAGCTTCGATTTGATAGCATGCACTGCACGCTCCGCAGCACCATTTGATGCCGGGTGCAGTGACGCCACTGGTAAAATGCAATTTGGAGAAATTTTAGCAGCACTAAAATTTGCAATTTGGAGCACTTTGGAGCAGAGTAACGTCGATTTAGGAGCAGTGTGGAGCACTAAAATTTCGTATCTGGAGCACTTTGAGGCAATAAAACATTGGTTTTGAAGCACTCTGGAACATGTACCTTTTAGTTTCCAAACCTCTTCCGTTGGCGAACAACGCTTGAAAAATGTGAGTGCAATGTAAAGTTGCGCTGCGCCATTAAGACCGTAATTATTGGCACACAGTCGCCCCTGAGAGGTTTTCAGCACTAAGTTATGTGCTGTATAACTGAAGAGGAGACACCTTTGCGAAATATGTCATACAGTGTTTAGTCAAGCAGCCTATACTTTCACTGCACATACTTTCAAGCACAGTAGCTCAAATGTGCTGATGAGTGGCTCTTCATTTTCCTTTACAAAGCTTAAAAAGCTTTATCTCCTCCGCATCAAAACCTCTCAGTTTTTCATATATGCCAGCCAGCCAATTCAGTCACGCTTCCGTGCACACTTTTGCTTGCCTGACTGAAAAGCAATTAATCAGACTCAGTCACCTTCTTATCCTTCAGAGCCAGGCAAATTTTGATCCGCCCCGGTGCTGGCTGAAGCATCGTCGACATTTCTGCCTGTAATAAAGCTTGCACAAACCAGCACGATGTGTAGAGCTTTATTTTAAAGCGACAGCGTTAAGGAGCTCGCCAGTGTCGGCGGTGTTGGCGTTGTCGTCGGCTTTGTAACACCATAGCCTCCAAATAGAAAACACTTGTGAAGAAACGGGCAATCGAACCCAGGTCTTTGAGACTGCAAGGCGAGCACACGCAGAACACTCTGCGAAGGCTCGTTGGTTCGGAGTAAATAAAAGTGGACCAAGTGAATGCGTTGTGGTCTTTGACGTCGTGAAGTGTATTTGTGCACTGATGAGTACATGAGTAATATCCTGGCAGCTCTGCAGCACGCTGTCGCGTTCCACTCTTGAAGGCGAGGCGTAAGCGTCCTGCAATTTTTTAAAGAAATGGCATAGCGCCATGGTCGCCATGTTGCACGACTGAATTCAACGAATGGCAAAGTGCAAACACACCAACACCATGTAAGTGTGTGCCCATTTATAGCGAACACTGGTCTAGCACGAATGAGATCGACGCGGCAGTTACAATGCGCATTGTGGCCGTGGCACTGAGTCGAACAGATCGAAAGTCCCCCGACGGGGCGCTATGTTGCAACAACGAAGATACAGGCGCCAGAAGCCCACGTGCAAGAACGCGCCGCGCAGCAGCGATCTTCGTCGCGAACATGAGCATCAAGAACATTCTGCCACAACGCGAGAACGATGGGCGTAACACGTTTGCGAAAGAAAGGAGAATCCTCCATGGGAGCCTAGCACTGCTCCATCTCGCAGGAACTTCGAGCTGACAGCAAGGCTACCCGAGTGACGTGTCAATTTCACAGGACAGATGCGGATCGGGTCGAGACTAGAACAGAAGCTCGTTAATTCAATCTTCGAGGAACCGGAAAAAAATGTTCCAATTATACGAAGTTTGAATTATCCTATGATTCGGGCAAAACTGGCAAAGATCCGCTTTCATCGCAGTAAACTTTTTTTTTTGGTTAAAGACTGCACTAATAGTCGTCTGAAGTGGGCACAGCGCGATAGTGACTATTTTTCTCATTTAGCAATTCATCAATGCTTTATTGCGTGCCCAATGCCGGGAGCGTCAAAGCAGAACAGCTGCTCCAAAATGATAAAGGCCCCCGGCATCTTTCATGGAGAAGCGGGCGCGTCACGAGTGAGAAGGCGCGCAGCTTTGGCGCCCTCACTGGAATGGGAGAAACGTGTGGATGGAAGCAAGGGGAATTTGCAGCGGCGTCAATCACCGTCCTAAACGGCGCGTAGCTGTTCTCTGTTGGCTGGCTGATGCGCGGCCGATAGCCGCCGCCATCGCCGCGGGCTGACGCGAAGCTAAGGAAATGGAACCTTAAACTATGGCACCATATTGAAATCAAATGGTCAGAGTACCGCTGGAAACGGGGCAGTTCGTGTTTCGTGACGCCTGCCGCTGAGCGGACATCAAAGGTGCGCGGAACTCCCCAGCATGCAATTCAGGTTTTAGCAGGGCTACTTTGACGATCGCTTGCCGGGCCGGTCGTGCCTGGACGCTGTCTTCTTTCGAATTAACCTGTGCGAGACCCGTAGCGTCTGAACGAGCGAGCGTCCGACGCCGTAGACTTACATGGGCGCTGGCCGAGACCAGACCGGCCGTTAGAATTGTGCAGATTTCCGAACGGCGGTCGAATTAAGGAGCTTTAACTGTAATGCGTTGTCAACGCTTCTTATCATTCCCTCCCTCCCCCTTCCGAGTTCAACAACTCGCCGGCAGTCACACCTAATGAAGGAACCGAGTAATTTCTGAAACTTCGCGTTTTTCGTTCATTTCTTGGTGGGCGTTCTTTTCTGCCTTAAATTAAATTCCAGTCGCAACCAGACAGACCTCTGTCGAATGTTTTCTTTTGCTCGTGTTGCGTGACAAAACATCGTCGGTCCGAAGACTGCTCGCGCATGCCTATGGCATAAAAAGTTCGCCTTGGAACTCCACGTAGCGAAGTTACTGTTTGTCCATTTACTTCAAACTTCAGGACAAAGCATGCCGCGTGACTGCCCTGTTCGTTATAATTGGGCTTCAGCGGACGGATCTTAAGATTTTGACACTTCGGCGACATCCATACAAGGTTATGCCTGCCTGGACAGTAGGCGCACGGCGCCGTCCAATTCGAAAGCAACGAGTTTTGAGCAGTTTGGTGCAGTGTGGTGCAATTGTCGCCATTTTTATCAGGATGGCGACGCTTATCTGGTTTGGCGCTGTGTAACGCATTTGGCGCAGTGATGGGGTTACTGCGGGTGAAACGGTGGGGTCAGCACATGCTTTATGCCATTGCGCGGAAGGATTTCCTTGAGACTGACACTCACGAATGCTGGCCAATTATCCGACACGATCACGTCAGGCAACCCATAGGTACCAAACACTGTCCGAAAGCATGAAATTGTGCCATCTGCTGATGGCATGGCCACTGGAACGATATATATCCATTTTGAGAGGGCATCCATCACAATCAGCAAGTAACGATTCATGAAAGGCCCAGCAAAGTCAATGTGAATTCATGACGACAGCTTTTCAGGGAACGGCCATGGAGTCACTGCCACCAGCCATGCAGATCTCAGGTTCTCCTGACACACGGCATCGAAGCAACGTATTAGTTATGTCTTCGTCCAGATCGCCCACCGCACATGGCTTCGAGCCACTGCTTTCATTTTGAAAATACCAGGGTAGCCTTCATGGAGTAGATGCAACACTTGAGGTTACTACGTACTAAGGATAACCACTCGTGAACACAGCAGGATACAGTTTTCTTGCACGCTCATTTGCGATGTACGATTGGCATACGGTTTCGGCACAGGATCTCACAGCTCTGTTCCAGCTCACAGTGTCTCGCGAGTCTTTGATAACACAGGGTCTTTAGAAGTGACTTCAGCCACCACAGGCGACACCAAGACCTAGGCGTAAGCAGCCGCAAGCGTGGTTACTTCTGCTGGCTGCTCGACTGAGTTTGCAGAAACAGGCAGTAGCAGCCGACTGAAACAGTCAGCGTTGGCGGTGCTGGCTCCAGGTTTGTACTTAAGCTTGTAGTTGTAAGCGGCCAGCGTCCGTGACCAGCGCAGCACTCGCGTACAACACGTCACTGGTACAGGTTTGTCAGCGGAGAGCAGGCCTGCCTCGAACTCTCGGCTCCAGGTGTACTGCGGAAACAAGCTTGCTCCAAACACGAGGGCAAAAGCTTCCTTATCCAAATGAGCGCAGTTGCACTCAGCTGGCGTGACACCTGATGCAGAAGCGATCGCACGTTCAGTCCCAGTTTCTTCAGGGTGAGCCAGCACAGCACCTATCATTTTTTTTTCCCGTAGGTCGCTGCGTTGTCCTTAACTTGAGCTGAACCCTTTTCGTTAGCCTCCAGGTTTCTGCCCGTAGGAGAGTACTGGTAACACCGGTGAACAACTCGTTTATTCAAATTCACGCGCTCAGCGAACTGCGCTGTTAGCCAATGAAATGGGGAGGAGTCGTCATCTGTTGATCCCTTCGAAAAGCACACTGGCTAAATAGGAAAGTTGTTTTCGCTTTACAAAAAAAAAACATTAAATGTTGTTTCACTTGGGGTTAGCTAACAGTAAGGAAGCCAGGTGTCAGGGATGTCATGAACGCGTTCAACAGCTTGCGAGTGACGTACCACACCTTGCTTTTTTTTAGAAAATTACGGTTAATTTGTCCCAAGAACAAGAATGACGTGCAAAGGTAGCTTCTCCAGCATCTGTCTGTCTCGTACATCACAGGCTTTGCTGTTAATGAGCGCATTGTGAAGGCAACAAATTGCGATTTGTTTTAAGGTGGTACCTATTTATGACCCTGCCCATTACATCTTCTGTCGACACTACGATGGAGCGATTTTTCTTCATGCAGTGCTACCGCCGCCTCCAGTAGCCAGCATCGAATGCCCTCGCTGCATACCCCCAGATTGAGTGGGTCCTGAGTGTTTCGCTGAATGTCCGCCTTCCAGCGAGGTGACGAAGTGACGACAACTGTGTCGGGCTGTCCATCAAATCAGAGCATCTATGCACTTCATCTTGCGGCACAGTGTTCTTTTGCCTTCTTGCGGACACTGGGATTTTATTCTATTACAGTGATGTGGATTCTATTGGTCGCCATTGGAAACTCGCAAAAAAAAATGGCTTTTTAAATCCTGTTGCAAAAGACTTGGCCACACGTCAAGGCTGGCGCAAAAAGGCTTGTCAAATGAAGAGACATCTTCTCGAAATTGCATAATTTTTGTTCCACATTTCGCAATTTAGACTTGCGATCCAGCGTGCGTTATTCGTAGAAATCGATATTTTGGGGAACAAAATGACAGGCGTGTCATCATTTCATTGAAGTTCTTATTTTTTCCCACTGTGTTTAGAGTTATGAAATGCAGGCCTCGTGTCACTCAGTCTAAGAGGACAGAGAATCATTTTGCACGACTATGTGCCTCGTTGGTGTTAGAGGTTTTAGAGCCCGCACAGTATTGAACGGCCAGGATAGCAGCTTAACATGTAGTAAAAATAATATCGAAGTGCTTTTTCGCTGAAAGGTCTTATGTGAAAGTAGAGCGCCTGGTCGAGGTTCTCACTTCGTCCTGTTTGCTTATACGTCTAGTTTCTTGAAATAAATAACAGTTGTTTGACCATAGCCCTGCATATTGCATCTATTCTGTAGCTTGTTTTTTTTATAATAATGGTTTTATGATGGACTCTCTGTACGTCGCATACCGTGCTGAGAACAAATATGAAATGAAGAAAACTGTGAATGCCGTCAAGGAGTGCCGAGAGAAAAGGTTACGTATATGTGATCCAACTGTTTTTTTTAAACATAATCTAGGTAAACATAAGTACTCCGAACGGTCAGGTTAAAACTCCAAACGCTGCTTCAAACGGTGAGGTTGTCATCTGATATGGATGAAAGAACTCTGAAAAAAAAAAAAATGAAAGCCCAGAAGGACACGCAGTGCACTGTGTGCCTGTGTGTGCGTGTTTGTCCTTCTGCGTTCTCGTATATTTCAGCGCTTCTTCGTCCATATCAGGCCACACCCGCGTGCCGTGTGCTTGTCCATGCATGTCCGGGACGAGTTTCGCTCACCAGTTTCGTGAGAACTCATTTGGCCGAAAACGAGTGATGCGCGTGGACACTGACTGCATTTTATTGCTTGTCGGATGAGGCGCGCGACAACTCTAGCCCACTGCTGTTAGTTATCCTTACTTAACATCACTTTCCTCTCTTAACATCACGCACCAACTAGCCTTCCAAAATGGATCCTGCAGCTATGACGTAGCAGGCAGGGGCAGCTGAGTTGTGCCACTTATGCTGGCGGCTACAAGGATATGGTCCTGAAGGTACCTAGGGACGTGCTCCTGGATTTTGTGCCTTTTTGCCCCAGTGGGAGCTGCCATGCATTATAAACTATAGCTCGATTAGCCACACTTGTAGGCAATTTTAATTAACATTATGCATAGGTTTATGGTTTATGGGGGTAGAACGTCCCAAAGCGACTCGGGCTATGAGGGACGCCGTAGTGCAGGGCACCGGAAATTTCGACCACCTGGGGTTCTTTTACGTGCACTGACATCGCACAGCACACGGGCCTCTAGAATTCCGCCTCCGTCGAAATTCGACCGCCTTGGCCGGGATCGAACCCGCGTCTTTCGGGCCGGCAGCCGAGCGCCATAACCACTCAGCCACCGCGGCGGCTCATTATGCATAGCAAGTGCATAGCAACTGTATCAGTTATCATGCCTTTGCTTCCAAAGTGCTCGCACATACGTAGTTAAAATGCTAAACCCAGTTATTTTAGGCCCAGAGCTCCCCCCCCCCCCCCCCCCTTCCAACCTGGCCATCTACTTCGCGGTGACAACAATGTGATTTTTCCTGACGTGGGATTCTTCCGTTGATCTACCCAAGTACTGCTATTTTTCTGCCGTCATGGTGACCACAGAGGTGCTGGTGACCGCATTCGTTTCTTGCCTGTACGTTCGGTGCCGAGAAATACACAAGAGCTATAAGCCTCACTGACGAGGCTAATCACCGCCGCACTGCACCCCAAAGAACCGCACCACGAAGTTCGAATAGCTGAGAGGAACGAGGAATATTTTTCATGCATGCTTCGGCATTGTTAATGGCCTGTTGGCTGCTTTAAAAGGCTTCGTGAGTTTATCTTTTAGATTTTCCCACGCTGTCACAACGCGCGGTGCGCCGGCTGCCTACCGATGCAGCAGATTAGTAGCATATATATTTCAGGTGTCCCAGCTAACTTTAACCAGCAATTAAAAATATACTGATGCAAGACAGGTGAGATTAACTTCAGCGATGTCGTTAGCCATTGTGTTTAGTTCCTTTGTTTTTGTATTTTGTTCATTTGAATAATTAAATAAACTGGAAAAATTAACTTTTTAGCTACTGCGATTCCGGAAAAAAACTCCAGTGCCAAATTGTCTTAATTAAAAACACCTAATTCATCCGTCTTTTTTTTTAATACGTGCTGCACATAAGTTTTGCGTTGAAAAGAAATGGAGCGAAATATAAAAAAATACCTCACGTGACCATGCGCTTGCGTGCCACAGCGGCGCTCTCAAACGCAGAAGTCGTGAACGTAGCTGCGTTCGGCGGTGCCCCTATTGTGACGGGGCGGAAACAATGAAGTGGGCGCTCAAAATTTAAAGCCCAGCAGTGACCTGGCCCCGTTCAGTGCGGAAAAAAAAAATCGAGTGTGCTAGTTCCCGGCAGCTATACACAGACCAGAACACTAAGCTGCGTTATATAGTCGGTGAACAGCGTTTCGCACCTGGCGCCTCGCATTTGACGTCTTTGCGTTCCGACGCAGGGCTTTGCTTCTGATTTTGGCGATTGTTCTCCGGCCAGACAGCGCGACCGACGACTATAGGAAAGCTGCTTTGTTTCGGCCGGCGCGCAGCTACCGAAAACTGGCGCGCCTGGTGAAAGCCGCACTCAACCTGGCCCGCTCACAGCTGTTGCATTTAATTTTTGCCGCCAACCCACCCATTTCATTGTTTCCGCCCCGTCACATTCGCGGCACCTTAGAACGCGGTACGTTCACGAATTCCGCTTGTGAGAGGACTGAGCGGCGCGCAAGAGCATGTCTCATATTTCGAGCGCTTTCGTTTCAGGCCGGAAAAAACTCATCTATAGCGCATATCAAACTGAAAACTGATGTATTTGATGTTTTTTGGCACGCTGTACAGTTTGACACCGGAATTTTGCGCCGGAAATGGAACAATTGAAAAGTTAATTTTTTTCAATTTAATTATTTTTCAATTGCAAAAAATATAAAAATATTCTGCGTAACTGCATATACAATGTTCAACAACGTGGTTCATGTTTCCTCCAACTATTGTGCGTCGGTATATCTATAATCTTTGGCAAAAGTTAGCGCCAACACCTGGCACACCACCACGTAAGTACTTCTCGGGGAAGCTGGCAACACTCGCAGCAGCACTGGTTCGGTTGATGTCGACGCGCTGGTTCGGCGCTCCTCTCACGCTGAGCCGTGAACACCGCGTAATACAACTTTTCAAAACAATGAATAAAAATAGAGGCCTTTCTTTCTCATTTATAGGCCTAACTTAACAGGCGCAAAAAAAGTAATATGCGATGTCAGCTCGTAAGAATCGGCCGTCTCGAACTGTCTGACCCAGTTTTGAGGCCGGCATTATCCTGCGTAGCGTATAAGCGTTAACCAGAAGACTAGGCAAGGCGTCACATCGAAAAGGACGGGGACAGTGCTCTAGAGTATCGTCACTTACCTTTACGTTCCGGACAAGACATGGTACTGACATAGGCGGCACACTACTGTTCGTCAGCTTCGTTCAGTAGCGCCCATCATTATCACTATCCGGCCGCTCTACTGTCATGGTGCTCAGGGTCCAGTTTCCGTTCTTGAGGTGTTGCTGAAAACACGCAGGTCTAAGCTAAGATCCTGAAGCACTTTTTATTGCAGCAGTACGCCCGGTGCCACTTGTGCAGAACCCGCTGTTCTTCGCCGCCCGTATGAGTGCAGATGCACCATTTAAAAGGCAGTTGTGTCTTTTACGGAAAGATCAACGCATTTCCTCTGCCACATTATTTTACGGATGGGATTGCGTGCGTAATTTTCAGCCTCACGACGCATTCGGTTGTTGGCATTTGTGATCTCAAGCAGTGCTTAGACAACCGCAGTACGCGTACACGGTCCATCAGCCGTTCTGGCGGACGAGCGCCAGTCAGCGAAGATGTTCGCCTACCCGGTTGACTTTCACAGAGGGGAAGCCGAACTGGCGGGCTACCATTTCCGAAGTAAACTATGGCGCTGCGTCGTGCACACGCAGCAGCACTGCGGCCTGGTGGTGTAGTGGCGCAACGTCGAAACACAGCGAATTAATGAAACGGTGGCGAGAGGACAGACTACGGAAACTTATACAGAGGGTCAAAAAAAAAATTAGCCCGGTAATATTTCCCTTTTATGTCAGACCTTCGGCAGTTTTCTTCGATACAGTTAATGCTATACGCTGCCAATTTTTTTATTTCTTTTTACGACAGCGCGCGCTTGTGAACGTACTCCCTATTTCCCCTAGTGTAAAATGTGATAAAGAAAATAGCCGATGTCAGCGCAATAGCTTGTGTGGAAGCCATGTATTTTTTCGCCTACTGAGAGCAACAAAAAGACAACTGTACTTTTATTTTATTAACTGCGTATTTTCCTATTCACATTTAAATTTTGTGCCGTTAACTCGTGATAATAAATCGACCTATCAATGCAGTGAATAACCTGCAGGCCGGCAGTCTGCCATCGTTACTCATTTATTTATTTACTTATTTATTTACTGCAAGCGTATTGACACGTTAGCCATTTTGGTTTGCGGTAAAATTTATTGCATACAGCGCACTTTTTAAAGAAATCAAATGATGAAATGCAGCTAAAACTCCAAGGGCGCACCTCCCCCCTCGTTTCGCCGAAAATAACGGCTTCATAAAAAGAGCCATGCCATCCTGCACGCAAAGGTAATACGGTCACAAAAGCTCCAGAAAAAAAAAGAAGACATACTCTCAAATCATTGCCAAATGTGCTTTTATTTGCATCCGTGAGGCGTAAAGCTATAGCAGTATACAAGAGCGTGAAAAATAATTACCTTTCATGGTGAAGGCCCCTCTTTCCAGAATTTCCCATTAACGCGGGAGATGTGGCTTGTTAGCATTGCTGGATAAACGGATACTGGGGCGGCTTTCCATTACTTTGGGCACCCGGTAATTTTCCCAGAATTGCACTTGATAGCAACGATGGCATACTACACCCCTCAACTGGCCGCATTTTGTTGGCGTACGCACATCGCGTAGCACGATTCTTTTTTTCTTTGTCCATAAACTGTCGGCGCCACACTTGGCAGGAACATACTGCATTTCAGGCTCCTTTCTTTTCCTGCTTCTCAAAAAGTTCTAATTTTCTGTTACCGGTGCCATACGTGCGCTATCCGGAGTTGTCTTCTTCTTGTGGCTTTGTGTGCTTTGTGCCGCCTAATGCCTCTATCCACAGTGCGAGATAATTGTGACGGCAACGTGTCTACATTATTAGCACATGTAAGTAAGTGCTAAACTACTACTTTGAGAGCCAAGGCATGCGGATCCTTTTTCACTTATTTCTGGCCCGTGTGCTGGTGTGGGACCGACGTTCACGTGGGGAGCATGATACGCCTTCGCGTATCGTACAGAAATCACGCGATCAGTGCGACAAAGGTCAAAGTTGCCGTCGGTGTAGAAAAGCGAAGCTGCCCAGGGCGAATTCGGGCCGCAGCCCGTGTCTGGTACTGTCGCTGCCGTGGCGGAGTCAAGGTGTATGCGCGTCTTGTCGTGTCACGAGAGACCGCGATGCTGACACAACGACAGCTCTGGATGCCGCAGAAATTATCCTCTCAACCTTAAGTGAAGAAAGTTTTATCCTACAAACGGTTTCTCACGCTTTGGAAGTCCTCTCCATGCGTGGGAGAGGCGTCTTCGCCGCAGCAACCAATAGGAGAATAAAAGGACTCTTTGCACGGGCATGATTGTGTTGGCCATAGTCTTAAGCAGAAGTCGCAAGTTTGCGAGCAAAGGACACTTACATGGCTCAACCCACCAGTTATCGCACAAAGCTAGCTGGAAAGAGTCCACGAGAAGCTCGGCTCGCCTCCACGGGATTTCATTAAGTTCATCGCGAACGGCTTCCCTTACGTCATTTTTCGGGGTGCAAAAATATAAAAACGAAGTAACGGAAACACCGTACGTTAATGAAGGATGCCTGCAATTCTCTACCAAGATATAACGTAATCAAACCTAGGCCATGCTTACTTTAATTTAAGTTCGCAAAGACACACAAAAAACGCAACCAGGTGTTAGTCGAAGTCAGTAATATACTCTTCATGCGTTTTGCACCTGGCGGTGTACCGCTAATGCGTGCCGCTGGCAACGTACCTGCTATGCGAGGCTACATGGTCTTTGCGATTCTCGGGGAACTGCGTGAGGACATGAACATTAAATGTGGGTCAGAGGCGTCCGCCGCAGCAAAATTGGGGCCTCCGAGCAACCATGCTTTGCCAGTGCGGAGTGAATAATGCTGCTTGCCGTAACCTTGTTTTGAGAATTAGGGAGCGTAAGGAACAAAAACGATCAATAAATTGAGACAGCTGAGATTTAGGTAGCTGCGCATATTCACATCGTCTAAATTACATTGTGCGCCTTCGAGATGTACCTGCGAACTGTTCAACATACATCTGTTCTCGATGCCTACACTGCCAGCAAACTTTCTTTGGCCGAACTCGGACTCTGCATCATGCGTTAGGGGGTGGGTGTTATGAAATCGCAACGAATGTCATCGCCGGTACTACAGCAGCATTTCAAGTACTTTGTAAAAAGCAGCTTCATCACAGCAGGCTGGATAATGCGAGGGAATCGCTAAAGGGGAAAACAGCGTCGCCGACAGTGAATAGGCGAAGCCGGCCGCATAATAGAAGCCCTGCGCAGAGGAGGAAGCCCCGCGTAATCGGAAGTTCCGCGAAGCGAGTCATTCGTGAGAATTTGATGAGTTAGGGTGCCTTTAGTTCTCCACCGAATAAACCTCGAGACTGCGAGTTAATGTGGGTCGTCGGCTCGAGCAGTGTTTACTGCCAGGCTAACCTTTAAGAGCTTCGGCTCCTAAACTTACGTGTCAGACAGAGATGAAGATGCTTTAGTAATGCTTTCCGCTGACTTCCATAAGGCTTGACTGTCTAGAAGAGTTATTCAGGCGTCCGGCCGGAGCCAAATGAGCGGACAATATTCATGGTGGTATTACATTCCGTTCTGTCTTAATAATTTGCGATATCAATAATTTGATTCATAAGCGAAATTTGATTATTGTCACTAGCGTCAACTCACAACGTGGGGACTCACATAAACGTTGTTTAGCATCTGTAAATAGAAACCTAGCCTGGCCGCCACATGAATCTATACTTCAGCTCGCATACACAGCGTCCAGCGAACGTCGTTGATTCAACTCCCGACCTTTCGCATAAGTAAACGTGCTCAATGGGACACGTAGTCAACGAGACCACCAGTCAGCAAATTTCCAGCACGCGCAGTGCTGGGCAGGAGCCTTCAGCATAAAACTTTTTTTTTTTCTCAGCAGTGAGCTTGGGGCACTTAGCGACGGGTCGCCCAAACACCGAGCCAGCCGCTCGAATGCTCAGTACGTGTTTGCTTTCTTTGTCGACTTCTAACGGCCGAGCGCAGCCCAAAAATAAAGAAAAAAAAACAGACGAAACATTATCAAGCGTGCACTGCTCGATTAACGATCTAATTTTAAAATACCGCACGGCTCGACAAAAAGAAGGCCTCGCTCAGCAATTTCAAAACCAAGGCCACTGTTTGTCCATTTCTTCCACCCTATGAGAATTAAAAATCATTAAAACACAGTGCTGGTCTATTTTAGAATCTGTAGATGCTTGTTTTGTGCGCCTGCGGTTTCGGTGCTGGAGAGGGTGGAACTGTGCGCTTGTGAGGGGGGGGGGGGAGAGGGGCGTTGCCCAGGGCGGAAGAAAACGATTTGTCCCCCTGGGCCGATTGCCGGCGCACCGAGGGAGGCCTCGGCAGCGGCAGCAGCAGCAGAAATTCGAAGACTGCGGCCGGGAGGGAGAGAGTGAAGGGGGGGGGGGAGGGGGAGGGGGGAGATGGGGAGTAGCCCGAGTCGCACAGATGCAGCTGGTTCCGCGTGCACTTCATCGGCAGCAGCGCGGGCGGGGACACACCCCGGTTTTCCGCAGTTCCTGGGTCGTTACGAAGAAATTAGAGGCGCATATTCAAGCGAACTAGCATGCAGATGTTTCAAATGGCCGCAAGTGCGACAGGGAAAAAGGAAAAAAAGAAAGAAACTCGGGAGACACAAAACCGGCACGCTCACTGCCAGACTAATTATACTTACCTTTCGCTAATGAAGGATCCAGAACCATAAGCAGCAGCTGGGCCGGCTCTGGAGCAAAGTGCTCTGACCAAGCTGTCATCATACGCTGTGGCAAATGACCAGGGTACCTCGATTTGCGAAGACCGATCTCCAGGAGTGAGTCAGCCATTAATTAACCCTAAGAGTGTTTACCCGACGCGCTGAGCTGACTTGGGATTTCCGCTGTTGATATTGTCAAGCGCTGAGAGGAGACTGGCCTGGAAGGTGACTCGTTTGCATAGCACGCAATTGCTGTTTTGGCACCGCTTATGGCACAGTTAGGCGCAGGTTCATGTTACCGGCAAGGCGCAGCCAAACTCGTCGAAATTGCGCCGTTCGCTTTGTCCCGCCGGCCGGCACTGCTTAGAGTCGAACACACGCCACTTGAGAACGACAAATAAATAGCACTCATCAGACGCGGTAGACGGCAAAGACAATACTGGAGGTGTTATACTCGGCGAACGCTGGGGAAAACAAAGGGAAACAAAGAATTTTTTCTTCTATAGAGAAACAACGTAAAAAATGAGTAAGATTCTAGCGCGGTCCATCATTTGCTCGTTTAAATGCGTTCGGAACAATTCACTGAGTTAATTTTTACAAAAAAAAAACAGTGCCCGAAGCAACGTCTGAAGACTTACAGCTTCCTGCTTTGCTTTCTCCCGCGAGGGCGTTGATAAAACGAATTCAAGCACAGCGCTTTTCTGGCATTATTGAAGGCAGGAACATATTTCTCTAACGGTTTGCAAGTTGTAACGTGTACACAAAGCCGAGACCCGTTTGTCAGTTCGGAAAAGATTTTTTTTCCCGGAACAATGAATATATTTGGCAAGTAAAATGAAGGTGGCCATGTCAACTTTCAAATGCCGCGTTTAATTTATTGACACACTTCTTCTGGAAGAAGTTCCTTATACACAGACCTTGTTCTGCGGTCTGTATATTGGCTCCTATTAAGCAGTTCCAGCGATAACTGGTATAAATCAGTGAACTGCTTGTTATTCTTCCAGTCATAAGTGAAAACGCTGTAGCGAACACCAACTGCCCATAATAACACTTCCCATCTGTGTCTCACGCCGGTGATGGAAGTGGCCGAAATATCTCCCTGTTCTTCATCCGTCACCACGATGCAGAAAAATACCAGTGTCTGAGGGATGTGCTTTCCGCGCATCGCCCGGAACACGCAAGTATGACGTCCGCAAGGAGCGCACAATTGAACTTGAATTTATTTCCCAGGTCTATAAACATTGTACATAAGCAGACATCCGGCAAGGAGGGAAGCGTATACATGGTCAAATGCCAACAACACTCACAGGATAAACAGGGCGGCAGCTTGTGCTACACAGGCGACGCTGCACAGGAACGCCTCCAAACAGCGGGGGATCAAGCACGACGCCGAAAGGAAAGAGGACTCATCTCTGCGCTACTCTCCTCTTTCCACAGAGGGCGTAGCTCTACTTGCATATCAAGAAAAGTGAACGATGTCGATGTAGTGCGATCTGTATGTACATTTTCGCGTTCTGTCTTTGCTGTGTTTGCGTGTGCTTAGAGCAAAGGGCCACTGTGCACACCATCCAGGCCTTTCGCTGGTTTCCCCGTCTTCGCCGGATTTTATTGTTTTTTCCAAACGGCACTCGAATATAAAGTCACTTTTACGTAGGACTTGACGGTTTTTTTCTGACCGCTGATACGTTGGAACGCTATAATTTGGCCCATCCTGCGACGGCAGCTTCCTGCTTACATTGAGGGACTTTAGCGAGCCATTGGGGCAACGCCGGTGTTGACCTTTTTCTGGCCGAGGTGCGACAGAACTCACTTGAAACAAGCCTCCTCCCGTTGAATGTGGCCAATTCAGAGTCCACCCCTGCCTCATTTGCACCTCCGATGTGGCTTTGTATATGCGTGCTTTTATCTCTCCGTATAAGACGCCAGGTTCCTTGAAAGCTAAGTCCTAAGCGCGTTTCCCACGACTTATTTTTTTCCCGTCTTATCGGCAAAGGAACGTGGAATAAATGCAGTAAGGTTAATTCGCAGATATGTTGGACTACAAAAATACTTTCCAAAGTTACCATCGACTTTGTCTAGAAACAGTTACATATATTTTCTGCTGTTATTTGCCGTGCGCGTTGTAATCAGCTGCTTACGTGCATTAAGACAAGCAGGTCGCTACTTACAAACTACAGGTGATTGGAGAAATAACCGTTATTTCATTACAGACAGACAAGCGCGTCACATAAACTGTTACTACAGCGTTATGCATTAGGAGACCAGTTGTCACGGGATATCGGTTTTCTGATAATTATGCCTACATTATATTTGCTAACAGGATAAATTAGGAAATCTATCACGTAAACTAACCACGCAGTGAGCCGATAAGCCTGTGGTCATGTGGATATTAGCATAATTCAACAAGGCGATGGCGAATAGTGAGTATATGCAAACTGTAAACGCAGGCTTCTACATACGCAAAGGACCCTTACTTGTATAAGGGCGGGGATATCACTTCTCACGCTGTTTAGAGAACTTAGTATAACACTCAAGACAAACTTGATACCACTACACCCTTAAATGCAGTTGTGAATGCAGTACTTTGAAAATGCGCTTTTGCTATTGCGTCTGAGTCAGCGTCCACCTAGGGCGTGTCCCGCCTAACGTTAAAACATGAAGGACCTCACATCTACTGGAGCTACGATAATACCTGACCTTGAAGATTGAAAGTTTGAAGGGCTGAAGCTGTCACCCAGGATGAAATGACGCACACTTGAGCGAATAAATGCCACGGCTTCTTGAGAGAAATCGGCATCCCTGTTTTATTGAATGCCTGCTAAATGCGTGCTCTGAGATGTACATCAAGCGTACATAGCCTTAGAGTACACTTCACTTAAACATTATACAGGCCTAGCAACTGAGGCACACCACCTTTTTTAGATCAGTGTTCAAATTACACAGCTAGGGCCTTTCGAGCCGTAAATGCAAAGTTCTTGGCAGCGGCGACGTAGTTTGATGTGTCCGATAACCGCTAGGTTAGGAAGTTGGCGCCCATACCTGGATTAATTAACCTGACAGCTCGCCCTTCGCAAACAAACGAAAAGTATACATCAAGAAACTTACTGTGCCACTCTGCCCACTTTAAATCATTCAAGGCGTTCCAATAACTCAACATATTGCCGTAGCAACAGATTAATTTGCTATGCTACAGGATTAACTTTCGAAGTGTACCTCAGATCTAGACACTATAGGTTTACAAAAGTTACTCCACGCGTTCGACTGCGAAAGTTCGCGCGTGTAGCTCTTTTTTTTTTCTTTGACGTCCTCCCCTTCGAGCAGACCTTTATTTGTCGCGTCAGTCGTTGAAGTACACGATCGCGACCTTTAGCTACAAAAACGAACTGAGAAAAAAATAAAAGCAGAAGAAATACAGTGATCTCGGAGTCGGAGGGGGGGGGGGGGGGGGGGTGCATGCGGTGCGCGCGATCGCGTCGGCCTGAACGCTCGCTCGTCGCAGGACCGTCAGAATCCGACGACTGCTGCGGGGAAGCAGCGAAACAAAATTGCTTCCTGGCACGCATGGCACGTTCTTCTCTCGCTCCTAGATGGCGTTGCAAATAGCAGGCAGTTTGTGCTTCTCATTCGCTCCAGTTTGAGTCACTGGCACCGCGAGGCAGCGTTAATGACTTCCTTGCAGGAGTCGCTTCTGAACTTCGATTACCGGCCTTCCAAATCGGCCACTCCGATGGAGGATACCTAGTGCAAGAGGCTTACATTCACTTTAAACCAGAAGCAGTGAGGCCTGATAAGTAAGATAAGTTTTCAGTGCACTGTACAGCAACGCTTGCATATACCTAAATTTACGTTGTTGGAACCTGCGATCGAAAAAAAAAAACAATGTTCAGGCATCAGCTTTACGTATGTCAGCTAATCATGCCGCATTTGTCACTCTGTGAGAGCGCATTTATACGTAGTAGTGTGAACAAGTTTGAGCATGCACATTTCTGCCAATTTCAATTTTTTTTTCCGAGCCTGTCCCTTTCTCTTGTGCATGCACGCTGCCTGCTGTGGCCAGTGACTCGAGCTTTCAGTGCGCCGCGTGTGTAATCAGCTCTGCATTCGTTACATTCCGTACAAAACACATTGCACTCTTTCGGTGGCAGTGCGGTTTTCACGACACTTTTTTTTTGTGTGCGCTGTGTAAAGGAGCCTTCCCTTTCTGGACGATGGGCAGCAGAGGACAGTGAACGTTAGGTAAAACCAGCGCTGCCAGAGTGGTGATTTGACGCTCTCAGTGTCGTCCCACCGGCTAGCAGAAAAAGAGGTGAGATTTAATAGTTTTTTCACGCTGTCTGCTTCCTTTGGAGGTACCACGTCATCATTCTTTTCCTGAACAAACAGCAGTACCTTCTCCTCGGCTCCTACAAGCTACAATAATGGGGATGTTTTATTCGATTTTAGATCTTGCGCTGTCTTTAGGGCTGAGATAGTTTTCACAGAAACAAAATAACTACTGCACTCCCCATATTAAAGTCACTAGCTATCAAAGATGATATTTCCGAGAACTTCCACCATGTGTTCTGTACAAGCTATGCTTTACTAGTTTTAAAAAATGCGCTTGCGTCTTCGGCAACATAACAAGAAGAGGGGAGAAAGGAGGAATGAAAAGACCGTTCAGAAGTTCACGGTCCTCCATTTTCCCTTCTGGCTTCTCTCATTCGGGCTTTCTCGATTCCTGTATTTTTAATTTCCTATCCCCTGCCTGTGGATTAGCGTATAGAACGTGTCTACACGCTTATTTGAGTCTTAGTCCGCATGTGAACATCGTCTACTCGACGTCTACTTTTCGTCTGCTCGCAGCAGCAAACGAAAAAGACGCGTCTGTCTGCGCGCAGCTGTTTGCCTCGAATCATAGCGATGCGGAGTGTTTTGCATCAGGCTAATAAACAGACAGCGTAACTTAAGCAGTTTTGTGTTTTTTTTTTCAGGACTCGAGCAACCTAGGAAGACGATCATTTTATCCAATGCTGATTGAATACCGCTATCGCATCTCAGTGGCACGACCAACGATGCCCCGAGAGCGACCAGTCTGGCAGCGTTGGCGCGGCAAGCGCGCGCACCCAACAGGGCGGCCCCAGAGGGGAAAACTGCGCGTGCGTTCAAGGGCTCGGCTTTCCGACTGGCCTCGCCACCACGGAAGGGCTGGGATGGCACTCGCCGCCTCCGCCGTTTTCGCGGAACGCCACCGCTTGCGGAGAAGCCAGAAGCCGGGATGGGCTCCATTCTCAGCCGGACGTTACCTTCAGCAGGGGCCGACAGCTTCTCACCCGCGCCTCTCCACCTTCCCGCAAAGTGGAGCTAAACTTCCGTCGGAGTGCTTCTTGCATGACAGTCACGTGACATCGGCCTCCTCTCCACGCCCCAAGGTTGCCGTCGAGGCGGCACTGCATGCTATGACGTTTTATTGTGCAGCGTGTGTCGCTTGGGTGCACTCAAGCCAGTGTCGTCGAGCATTGCAATCTAAATCACACGAGGGACTTGTGAGCTGATGGCGTTGCTGTAGCGCAAGTGCTCGCGAAAGAAAGACGCGAATGCATCACCAGTGACATTCACTCTCTATGTACGGTTATGCATAGATTTTCGTTTTCTAAGCCACCTAAGAGTTACCACACTTTTTTGCTTGTCGTCGCATGTTGATAAATTTTGCTCGGCGACACTGTTTTCGCACTTTTCGCAAACAAATGTCCTGGGACAAAAAGCGAATACATTAAGGTCATGCGATTTTCGGTAAATAACTGCTTATTTCCTGTCCGTCCCTAGCAATGATAGCGTTTAAATGATGTGGCAGTTCCTGTTTTTAACTTCTCAAAATCATATTCCCTCTTAAAAGCACAGCTAAGTGCGCAGTTAAAATCCGGTGCATTTTTCAAATGAATTAAAGTTAGTTCTCTTGTTGTATATCAACGTCTACATCTGAAAACATGCGCTATGTTTTTGTTTCGCAGAATTTGAAACGTACCTTTCAGTGAAAACGGCCTTCTTCAAAGCCTTACTAAACAATGGAATGATTCAATTGTGTAACGGTTAAAAATTATCTGACCATGTTTTTAAAACGTAATATTAATCGCTGGGAAATTCAGCCGAATAGCACATTTCTGTTCTTGATCGAATGACTCCGGACAGATTCAACCATAGCACAGGGATTCTGGTAAATTATGAAATCTATTCCGCCTCTGTCCGTGTATGCCTCTATTCATCATATCGTCTATTAAACGAAGTTTTAAGGCTTAGGTTAAAGGTACTGACCATTTTTTTTCGTTAGCTTTTTTTTTAGTCCGATGCATTTAGGCATGAAAAGAACATGAATGCTTTGCATCGGAGCTCTCAAAAATTAATGTGGCACATTTTCATTACTTGTAGACGCTGTTTTTTTTTTTTTCATAACGACGATAGTAATCGACATGGTGGCGGCGGTCTAAGCCTATCTCAACTTCCGCATGTTAAATTCAGAGTTTAGTGTATAACATGCGCATGAAATACGCATAACTTAGAGCGCACCTTTTTGCGACTGTGCGAGTCGGCAGGCTTGCCCACAAACATGATCAAATTCAACGAACATCAGCAAAACGACCGCCGCTCTCCATAACATCAGCGCAAACACGGGAGAGCGGACGAAATGACCCGTCGACCGTTAACAAGCTTCCGTCAACATGTCCACGCACTTTTAACAGCTCTTTTTCTTTTTTCTCTCCAAAACAACTTGTACCAACCCTGCAACTTTCCTTCAAGCACGCGTGCAACAACAGAGCGCAACAAACGCCGGTGCACTTAGCCCCCTCCCGTGGAGGGTGCAAGACGCGAGGCACCAGCGCAGTGCCCGCCAGAGGCCCGACCTTTATAGCCGCCATCAGCGGGCTATACGAACCGGTTTGACGTGATGTCAAAGCTCTCGGTCGATTCGAAAGGATGCCGGGCCTACGGGTCCGGATCCATGGCCCGATGCTTCTTCTTGTCAGGCATGAAGCAGGCGAGGAAATCTATGGGCAGCGGGAAGATGATGGTGGAATTCTTCTCGGCGGAAATGGTGTTCAGTGTCTGAAGGTAGCGCAGCTGCAGGGCTGCCGGGCTTAGGGACATCACGTCCGCGGCCTCTTTCAGGGCTCGAGACGACTTCTGCTCTCCTTCGGCGGCAATCAACTGCGCACGGGTGAAGGAAGAGAAAGTTACGGCTGTGGCAACTGCCTGCCGGGATCTCTTTCTGCTCGGGGAAGTTGCAAGACACGCACACACCGCTTTCAACACTCACACAGTGAAGATAACAACACCTGCGATTGCATTTGGCCTTCCAAAGTGGCAGAAGAAAGCAGTGGAAGCACGCAGGGCAGCGAAACTTTGGCGTCGTGTCTGCGGTGCCGTCAGAATCATTACTCGCAAAAAAAAGTAACTCCGCGTTGCTCTAATGCTCAAGGAATAACTAGAAAAAGGCAATACAAAGCACATCACTTTGGTTTTGTAATTATCCGAAGCCTACAAAGATTTCGTGATTTCAAGAAAATAATAAAGCACTAAATGAAAATACACTTGCTTTAAATTTTTTGAACGTTTCGCGTGACAGGAAAGATGAAGTCCTCTTTGTACCAGAAGATATTTATTGCATTGAAATCGCTGACAGAAAAAAAAAACGCAGAGCAGTGAATTTCCTTGCCTGCGTGCATGCATTGCAGTGTCCCCACTGAAGAAATGGAACTAATCATGAAGGATGAGCACAAATTCTGTCTCGTAAAAGAAGCTTTAAAAGGATGAGCGCAAGTTAAAATGACCGCAGGTTGTCTGCGTCTTTCCATCTCTTCCTGTCAAATTATGAAGAGCTCACATTTCTTGTTATGTGCAGATTTTCGAGCAAAAGCCTACCATGGTGCAACCATGCGCACCCTAGACCCTTTAATAAAATAACCATATATCCAATATATTCAATTTTTATTATTTTCGCCTTTAGTTTATCGGCTCAAGCGACGTCATGTCGAGGTCCGGGTCTAGCAGTTATAAGACAGGCGATTAGAATGGATTACAGCTGCCACGAAAAGAATTCCTGCATTACACCCGTTGCCATAATTTGACTATATTTTTTATATATTCGTTTGTTCCGATACTATAGACGCCTACCACCTGTGACATCAGGGTTCACAGATAGCCAGCAATGAATGCCGCCGGTTCTGGTATCAAAGGCAGTGCTACCTATCGTAAAATGACAAAGAATCAATCAAAAGGAGAAATGTTACCAAATGCAGCTCCTCGACTTTCACATAGTATCACCAAATGAAGAGATCACTGCTTTCTTACGTAGCATGTGCAGTTTCAGTACGAGACTTTCAAATGTCAGCAGCGGCGGTACGAAGAATAATGCTAGGCGTGGCGCTCGTCGTGCAAGGTATGGCCGCACCGGACGGTCGCCAAATAAAGCGCGAAAAAGGCACATCGATTTATGCGGTTGTTACGTCATAATTTAGTGGGGAAAAAAATCCGGGAATGACTTCCACCTTCTGAGGCCACTAAATGGCAAAAGAAGTAATCAGCAACGAACCATAAAGCGCAAAAAGGGGGGGGGGGGATACAAAGCTTGTAACACGTAGTTAGACTTTATCCAAATTGAGCTAGGATACCAAACATAAAAGGTCGGCTCATGAATGCCTGTCACGGTTTGGCCACGTGGTGCGGCACATTCCGCTTGCCCTTCGCGACGCCGCTAACAAAACAACAAAAAAAGAAAGCGTAGGTTTGGAACAGCCCCACAGTGAGGAAAAAAAAAAACCACGACCTGCCACGAACTTTTAGTAGCGACTCGGCTTCGCAGTAATGGTGAGCAAACCGCTCCGCGCTTTCTGCCCACCTTCGAATTCGCCGTGGTTAACGGGTGGACTGTCGCCCGAGTGCGGCATGGTGGGTCACGTTTTCGTGTCCCACGATCGCGGTCGTCTCAGTGTCATGAACAACGCCTTGGCTGAGCCGGCAGGCTGCGCATGTGTGCTTCGCTGCGGCGCTTGTGAGAGTTCATTTGCTCACGCCGTCTCAAAATCTGCTGGCACTAAAGTCCCGAAAGCCGAGCTTGTGCCCGCAAATCAGGAGCCCAGCTATGGAAGTACCTGGAGAGCAAGAGTGCTTCGTGACCGGCTCACACCGGTCACTTGGGCGACAGTCAAATTTGCCTTCCAGTCAGGCGGCGTCTTGACGCGCGAAAAGCTGTGAAAATCAAGCCCCTGATTTTCTGACCTGAGCTGGTCGTCAGCGACGATGAGGGGCACGTAGCTACTGCCCTGGGCTTTTCGATTCGGCAGAGTGATCTGGAGTAGCAAAGCGAGGCCCACCAGTTTTCTTAATAAATGCAATTCACATATCTCTAAGTGTTCATCGTCATCATTAGCCTGACTGCGCCCACTGCAGGGGAAAGGCCTCCCGCATGCCTCACCAATTAACCCTGTCCTTTGCCAGCGGTTGCTACTCTATTCTCGCAAACTACTTAATCTCATCCGCCCACCAAACTTTCTGCCACCCCCTGCTACGCTTGCCTTCTCTTAGAATCCACTCGGTTACCCTTATCTTGCCTTCGCATTATATGCCCTGCCCAAGCCCATTTCTTCCTCTTGATTTCGACTAACACGCGTTTGTTCCCTCACCCACTCTGCCCGCTTCAGGTCTCTTAACGCTGCACATTTAATTTTCATTTCCGTAGTCGCCTGCGTTGTCCTTAATCTAAGCTGAACCCTTTTCGTTAGCCTCCACGTTTCTGTCCCGTTGGTGAGTACCGGTAAGATTAAGCTGTTGTACACTTTTCTCTTGAGGGATGTTGGTAAACTGCTAATCATGATCTGAGAAAGCCTGCCGTATGCGCTCCACCCCATTCTTATTCTTCTATTTATTTTCCTCTCATGATCCAGATCAGCGACCACTACCTGCCCTAAGTTGACGTAGTCCCTTTCCACTTCCAGCACCTCGCTACCAATTGTGAACTTCTGTTCCCTTGTGAGGCCGTTGAAATATTACGTTGGTTTTCTGCACGTTAATTTTAAAACCTACTGTTCTGCTCTCCTTGTCGAACCCATTGATCACGCTTTGTAGCTCATCTCCTCAGTGACTTAGCAAGACAATATCATCAGCGAATCGCAAATTACTTAGGTATTCTCCATTAACTCTTATCCCCAACTGTTCCCAATCCTCCTGTAAACAGGTGATGAATATCATTGGCGAGATCATGTCCTCCTGCCTGGCACCCTTCCTTATTGGAATTTTATTGCTGACTTTATGAAGGACTGTGGTAGCGGTGCAGTCGTTATAGATATCTATCAGTATTTCTACATAAGTCTCTTCTACACCCTGATTCCGCCATGCCTGCATGACTGCTCAGGTTTTCGCTGAGTCAAACGCTTTCTCGTAATTAATGCACTTTTTGTAGCGGTAGCTACCCTACGCCACCTCTTCAAGCCTTCAGCATGGCCACCGTGGTCAACACTGGTCACGTGGTTGGTCACGTGACAAGCCCCGTGGTTTATCACGTGGCTGGCCACGTGGTGCGAAGCAGCTGCCGGCGACGCGGTGGGCCGGCGAAAACGAGCTGCAACAGCTGTGCGCATGGGCCGTGTCAAGTGGGACGAAGATGAAGAAGGAACGCCCAGCGAAACAAAGCGGCGAAAGACCGACTTTGCAATTCGACTGAGCGAGTTCCACTCGGCCAGCTGTAGCTATCGCGTCACTCAAGGTTTAACCAGAGCTAAACCACAGCCATTTTTTTATCCTTCCTAAAACAATGTTTTCCTGGAGAGCAGCTTCCTATAGAATTACTGAGCCTGAATTGAGCTAAACTGACCTGACGTGAAAGGCCTGACCTTACATCACTTCTTGCATATCATCAACACATTTATCAGTTTAAAAATTTTGCTACTTACGCGCAAAAATCTGAACTTAATTTATTCCGCGCTCAATTAAGGCTGTCCTTTTATCGGCAACGGCTCTGACAGCCGCAGTAATTCATTTCAAGTTTACTCCGGTGCCGGAAAGTTTCCTCGGCGTGCAATCAAAGAGTTTAATATAAGAGTACCTGAAGTTACTTTAATAATTTCAGTATACAGAGTGAACGTTCACTGCGTATTGGAAGAAAAAAAACGCGGGCGAAGCGTCTACCCGATGCATTTAAATCAGCCTGCTCGAGGGTACATTGAGCCTAAGAACAATTCGTTAACGTACACCTGCGATATCGACATTTTTGGCATATTCAAACGACGTGCGCCACCGAAGCGGCTATTAGCCGGCAGAGTTGCATATGAATTGCTGACAAATGAAATTAATTACGCCAACCCAAATCGGAAGCAGCGCATTCTGGGGCTGCACGGTATCGTCTAAATCAACACTGCAAATTTTTTTCCTAGTCTATCAGTCGGGAAAGAACAATTACGCCGGCAGCGTGTGGCTTGGTGGCGGCCATAAATAAAGAGAGTGCCCGGCGGCTTGGTACCGGGTGCGCGGCCGTTCCGAGGGAGGGCCGAGGCCTCCGGTTGGCAGAGGCTGCGCCGCCCGGGGCGGAGCGCGTACAAAAGTAAACGGGCGCACGAGATGGGGGAGGGGGGGGGGGGGAACGGCCACGTGTTACCGTCGTCTTTCCGGCGAGGCGATAACAGTGGGCCATTTGTTTCCGTTATGAATTCCGAACGGCAACAAGCACTCGGCGAACCAATTTGTCGGGCCAGCGCTATCCCTCCGGCGGCCGTTCTCCTGCCCGAACCACGGCGGCCCATTCCCGCTGCCGAGCTTGTTAGGCCTCTCCGAAAGCAGTTACGAAGCGCGCTGATTGCCCGGGCAGCAGCCAGCCGCATTAGCACGTTCGGAAGTAGCTTCTCGCCGCGCTATTTTGCCGTATCAGACGAAGAAGGAAACGCAGAAATGGAAACCAATAATAGCTTTCCAGAGGCTGCAAGCCGCTAACAGCCGTCGGACACCTTCATTAGGCCTAACGATGGACAAATCTCGACTGCGGGGCGCGGAGGGGGCAGGGCTTGTACGCAACCGCCATCCGCGGACACGTTCGCGCGCGGGGCTTTGCGGCGCTCCGGAGGAAACCATTAGGAAGCGGAGTCACGTTAAGAAAAAGGCGTTCAAATGGTCGCCACCAAGAGAAGCTGGCCGTTTTGCATGGGAATGGGCTCCTTGCGGGCCGAGGCCGCAGGGTTTGTCAGGTCGCGGCCGCTGGACGCTGCGCCATCGGCGAAAAAGGGGCCCCCACGGACACTCTTATCCAGAGAGGATGCCCGAAGCAGATCGACCGGGAACAGCCATAAACCTTTGTCGTCACGTCAGCATCATTTCGAGGAGCTTGGAGACGCCGAGACGGGACATTCAGAGCGAGCGACGGCCCCGAAGCGGAGCCAGAAGCACGCCCCCCCCCCCTTCCCCCCCGTGTTCCTCATTGTTCCGCGTGCGACGCTTTCGTGAGTAGCCTTGCTTTCACCCTTGCTGCGTCTTCACCTCTGCATGGTTGGTCAGACGAGTGTAGAGGCTTACCTTTGCTCGTGCTTCTCTGGCAGCCTCAGCTTCGGCGGCCATGGCTCTCTGCAGTTGAACCGGTAAACGCACGTCCTTGCTGCGATGTTGAGGGAGGGAAAAGAAATGCTTGCAAAACTTGCACGCATCGTTGAATGGCTAGTTGAAGCGGCAGTCACGAAATGATCAATCGCAAAGGAAAAATGCCAAGAACGGCGACTATATACGTGCCAGTAAAAACACGGCAGGCCCGATCAGTTAATAATTTATTCAAATGAAAATAGCAGCTGCGTTTTCGCATGCATGCGCGCGCACCCAAAAAGACACACTGCAGACATTGCTGCACGTTCCGTTCTAAAATATTTTGAGGTGCTTATGGCATGGCAGAACGATAAATCTCAAGATGCGCAGTGTAGGAAAAGGGCAACGTGAATCAGAAAGCAGAATTACGCAGACAACATCCTAACTCACGCTTAGAAAAAGTGGGCTTATGCCCGAAACGTAGGCCGGATTTAGAAACTTTGATATACCGGCGCAAGCGCACAAGTGACGAGGAAGAGGACGACACGGACGGACGCTCCCCTCCGTGTCGTCCTCCTCCTCGTTGTCACTTGTGCTCCTTGGCGCTGGTTCATTGAAGTATGGAAGATCAACTTGGCCCAATAGCAAGTGTTGCTCGGATTCACCAGGTTATGCTGTGTACGAAACGTCAGCTTGCGGTCGGCCCTACGCCTCGCCTCTCGTCTCGTTGTCTACTATTGGTAGTTGGCTACTACTGCTACTGTCCATACAAGGGCTAGCCAATCGCGAACCAAACTTGCGAGAACATGTGTGAAATGAAAAACTGGCACCTATCAAAGAATGGGGGAACTAAGAAACGTGGTGAGGTAAGAACATATGGGGGAAAATAGTGGGCGAGCCAGACGCGGGGCAGAAGCGCTCGAAAGGAATTTGGCAAGGAACGACGCTCTTTTTAGTGGAAATGAAATGACTGTTCATAGTGATTATGCTTATGCGCCGGCTTTCTGTAAAATAAAGATGTCGCGTTGCTGTTAGCGGAAAGATTATTTTTGCTGTAGCCTACTGTAATGAGTGAACGCACGCACGCACGCACGCACCCACACGCACACACGCACACACACGCACGCACACACGCACACACTGAATTGTAGTATTTATCTCGGTAAAATATGTCAGAAGGCTCAGCAGTCTTTGTCGTGGAGGAAATCACCCTGGTGACGACCACGTATTGGCTATACTAAGGGTAACCTCACCAGGACAACAGAGATACCTTTTTCAAAGCGGTAAAGCAATCTATTAAGCCATAGCTAGCGTCACCAATTTGAAACTGCGTGCGACAGATAAGAATGGAAATGACGAACCACTCAAATGAGCTCCCTACGTAAAACACGGAGCCCACGCAAAACATGGGCAGAACAGTGAGCTAATAGTTAGACGGGGCAACAGGTGAAAATAAACGAGTCCCGGAAAAATCCGTATCTTAAATACTTCCATCTTTTTTCGCCAGCTCGGCAAAAGAACAGTCTAACGCACTTAAAAAGCATTCAATTTCACACAGCTCACAAAGCTTATCAGCTTCAGGAGGTATAAGGACAAGGGGGAAGCCAATGGGCTTAGTGGGGAGAGGAGGAACTCACATTTCCACCCGCTCTACCTTTATGCCCCAAGCGTCGGTGCATTCGTCCAGGGCGCTCTGCACGAGGAAAGAAAAGGAGCACTGTCAGAGGAGGGAAGGCGCTTCGCTTCGCTCAGTGAGGCCTGAACGAAATGGGCTGAGGGTGCATGTCTTCTCTCCCGATACGCAAGGAAGGCAATTATTTTTTTCACAGTCACACACACAAAAGGCCGGACTAAAGTCAAGGTCATGAGGGAAAGCAGACTGTTTGGTGAAAGTCCTTCGGAAATATTGCCGTCTCGCTCTCGACGATTCCGCCTTCGTAATAGCTGTGCGCGGGAAACACGGGTACACCCACGCACAGGTGCGAGCTTGAACACGCCACAATTTCTCTCTCCAAATTCCTGTCCTCGCGCAAGATGTCCTGAGTACAGGAATGCGATCAGGCGAAACTTCACTTGAAGACCGAAAGTTCCGCAGTTTTATGATGGCCTTGTACGCATAAATATGCTCGGATATGGGGTCGGTGCACCTAGCGCCGAATCCAATGCGCATTTTACTTACTTTTTTCTTTCCTGGAGCGTGGAAAGATGAAGCGGGTCTGAATGAACTTCAGCACACGCACATATACGCACACAAAACCTTTTTTTTCCCCAGGAAATTCATGAAACAAATTAGCTTATCCTTCAGTCCTTTTTTGGTCACCATAAAAGTTTTATAATAACAACATAACTCAGCATTTTTGAACTAGGCTAGAAAAGTTCGCAGCGCGAAATAAACGGGGTTCTAACACAACAGGACGAGCGCTGCGAACTTGCTATATAAAGCAGCACGATCCCGTATCTCCTAGGAGAGTTGGAACACTCCCCTTGACTGTCCTCAAATATTGCTATGGCCCAAGTGAGTGGTGCACGCGACTTTCATTCTGCTGCCCAAAATAAACCTGAAGAATGAAACCAATGCATGGTCCGTCACCCTAAAGGCCACAGCCCATGGCCTTGGCCGTTTGGTTATGGTATCCCTCTCTCCCTGTCCCTCTGTTCCCCAGGAAGAGAAGATGTGCGGTCTGTCGCGTCACTGCCTCCTTGCCTGCATTGCATTGGAGATCTGCTCCCTATCGGCGAGAATCTCGTGCAGGTTCCGGGTGCCCAGAATATTGCGCAGCGTGGTCTGTGCGAGCAGGCGGGTGCTGTGGTGGGCGTTCTCCACGTTGGCGACGGACACCGCCGCATTGTGCACCCGGTAGTACACGACTGCGTCCACCGACACGGTCACAGAGTCCTTGGTCAGCACCTGCGAGTGGTCGGTTGGGCGTCTCAGGGAAACCAGCCGGCAAGAAGGAGAGGCGCGAGTGCGCCGACACAGCGGTCGTACGGCACTGAACGCGGCGCGAGAGAGATGTTCGCGCGTGTCTATTATTCAAGCTCTCTTGCAGCCAGAACAAATCCGGTGGCCGAGCTTGACTATTGGGCTCGTCTCTTCGGGAAATATAGCTTACGCGTGCTCAGTGTGCCGCCGAAAGGTGCCTGGGAGCACTAAAAAAGTTTGCAGTACCATTAGGCTCTCTAGCTCGCAACGTGCGAAGGTTATTTGAAAGGGTGGACACTTCGGAAGATTCGTGCCATTTGGCTGAGTTCCAAGATTTTCGCTGAATCCCTGAAAAACCAAGAAGAAATGGAGTAAGCGGACTTTCCATCGGAAAGTAGTGGGCGCGTTTAAAGATTCTGAATGAGTCTGATCAAAACTCTGCATCCTACCAGCTCAACATTATCACCATTAAGTTCGCTTCGTCGGAGTTCGTGGGTGAGCAGTGTCATCCTACTCTAAGTGGACCGCAATGTCACACCGACTTTTCCAGTCGTAGTTACCACTTTTCCGCTATATTTAAAAGCAGCGTGCCTCTTAGGTTGTTTCAAACGGCTTCTCCGAAGAATATATTAGTGAGCAGCTAATGCCATTCTTTTCTCTTATACTACCCCAGTTTATAGCGCTACAAAAGTATACGGACAATAGGAGCAGATGCGCCTTTTTGAAAAACGCAAACTTGCTAAGGAGCTCGCGAACCTAAATGCCGATGAAACAAAGTATACCGGCTAGGCAAAGGAGATATAAAACTGAGGAAACCGGAAATTAAAAAGCCAGCATTGACTAGCAGGAATGCACGCAAGTTAAAAGTAATAAAAACAGGCCTTCGTGCGATTGCAGTCAAGTCCTCGCTGTAGAGTGCGAGACTCTTAAGCACTGCATAACGAACAGCATCAAAGTGAATAGCGGAAGTGCTGTATGCGTGAGTCCCTTTCTAAATTTGAACCGTATTGGTCGGTGAGTGCACCTAACATTCAAAGCACTGTAGGGTGACGAGCTGAGTGCAGAAGCGATTGTGGCGCTTGTGACCTCTTCAGAAAAAAACATAATTATTACTTGTTGAGACAGCTGTATGTGAACGTCTATAACGGACGCAGTGAGCCTCTTGTGCTCGAGTATACATTTGCAACTGCCTGTGCACGCGAATTTGATTCAAGTTTCCTCGTGCTTACTTCCACGGTCTGTTAATAGTGGCATATACATGTCTATGAACTGCGCATACGTGCGCATGTGTGTGTGTGTGTGTGTGTGTGTGTGTGTGTGTGTGTGTGTGTGTGTGTGTGTGTGTGTGTGTGTGTGTGTGTGTGTGTGTGTGTGTGTGTGTGTGTGTGTGTGTGTGTGTGTGTGTGTGTGTGTGTGTGTGTGTGTGTGTGTGTGTGTGTGTGTGTGTGTGTGTGTGTGTGTGTGTGTGTGTGCGTGCGTGCGGCCGTGTGCGGGTGTGTGCGGCCGTGTGCGGGAGTGTGCGCGTGTACGCATGCACACGTGTGCGGGTGTGTGAGCGTGTACGCGTGTACGCGTGTGCGTGCATGTGTGTGTGCGCGTGTGTGCGCGCGTGTGTGATAGTCACGCTTATTGCTTGAAATGTTCAATTATGAATTCTAATCACCTGTATCGCTTATAGTTATATAGAAGCATTCTGTATGGCTAGGAGGCACGAACATGTGTTAATATTCATGCAGTCAAAAAAAAGCGTTTAGGTGACGTGAAAAGCAATTCACGTAATTTATCCTTCAGATGTGACTATAACGGATTGGCCGGATTAAGTAAATCCCGTCAATGGAGCAGCTGGCTTCACGAACCTAATAATGTCTATTGGCGTACAAAGACAGGATTTATTTTATCTTCGCGTGGTTTTTCATTCACTAAGGTTAAGCACATGCTAGAAATACTTGGTCGATTTCTGTACTGTTCGAAATATTTTGATAATTACCGTTTATAGTATGAAGCGCCGTGGAAGAAGTAAAGTAGTCAACGTCCAATAATTACTGCGCCAATGTAATAAGCATTGTATTATATTATATTGTATTTTATTGGGTTTAATGGCGCATAAGCAACTTAGGCTATCATGCGCCATACACATTGTATAATTTATTTCAAAAATTGGGTGTCCTCAGCGAAAGTCCTTGTCCGGACCAGGACTCCGAGGAGCCCATCAAATCGAATGCAGACCTCAGCCTTCTTCTCAGGACTGAGAAAATGGACGAGGTGCGTCATAAAATGCGCGAAAGCACGGTAAAAATTTTTAGAATTAATAGTTCTGCGATATTTGATATCATATTTTGTTTAAGATGGCCGCGTCTTTCAGAAAATTAAAAACAGATGTTCTTACAAGTGGATTATCTCCTAAAAGTAAATTGGGGTGGAAGGAAATGCGTTCATCGTAAAAAACAGTAAAATATTTTTTTCTTAGCTGTTCAAGTTGTGAGCACGAGAATAAAATGTGATTAACTGTCAGCTCATCTCCACATTTCTCACATAAGGGTTTGTCTTGTTTTGTCAGTAGAAAGTTGTGTGTTAGGTGTGTGTGTCCGATGCGCAGGTGGCATAAAATTATTTCTATAAAAATGTAATAAGCAATTGCGTATTACAGTGACGAGGTAGTGAATGGACAAAGGGCCCGAATGTATTTAAGGACCATATTTGGAGTCTCCCTGTTATGGTCATCACGCGGACATATGCAGTCCTCAACACGCAAGAGAAATTCAGGGAAGTTTGAAGTGGTCATAGCTGGCACCAAAGAATGTACCTTGTCCGGAATGTAAGATTTCTGCTCTTCTAGCGCGCAATATTTTGTCCTCTCAATGTGAGGGGCGCCCATTTCTTTCACCCTGTAGCAACGTCTCTCGCTCTCCGTATGTCTCCTCCTCTCTGTTGCCATTCGCATGCCCCGGGCTCATCAAGACCACCCATCATCCCGGGGACGTCGGGGTGACCACGCGATTAGGAAGTTGTGCGGGATTACGGCCCCGTCGCACGTTCCTTTTGCTGCCTCTGGCCCCCAAGGACGCACCGTCCGCTGGAACGGCGGACGGCGTCGCAGGAGAAGCTCCCCAAAAAGCGGCCTCGCCAAGAACAAAGGTTTGCCAGCTCCAATCAGTCACAGAAACTGGGCGGCCCGTTCCACTCAGATGGAGACCGCACTGGCGCGAATAAAGCCTCGCTTTTGCAGCAGCAGCGCCACCGCCGGAGGGATTGGCCCAGTCGCCTGGTCCGCTTTGTCTTCCCGGCGGAGCAACGACGCTGCAGTCAGTCAACCAGGCGTTAAGAACAAGGTCACCGAACCCTGCATCATTCGCAGAGACTTCCGCTGTGCCCCCGCAACTTTCTTGTGCGGAGCCCTTTGTTCTTTTCTCGTTCCTCCCTGCCACACCGCTGGTCCCCCGCGTGCAGGGCGGCCTTGCCGGTGGTCGCCAGTGTTGCACCGTATCAAGGGTCGCTTCGCAGTACATTAATCCCCATTCATCTTGATCGACCCCTTCTTCCAGGGAACAAAAATTAACGGCCAAAGAACACGGCTGCAGGCGCCTTGGAGCGGAGCAAGGGAAACCAGGCTTTACTGCTGGCCGCCAGCAGTAGAGTGCATTAGCACGCCAGCGACTGCCGACCGCCGGGAGCGAACCGTGGGCACGCACTGTACGCGCCATAAAATCGTATCAGCGGTTTCCACCGCCCTACGTCTCGCCTCGATAAAACAGGATTTGAAAGACCCCAGGGCACGCGCGTTGAAAAAGCGCCGCTCGAAAAACTGTCTCCACCTTTCTAGGTCAGCGCCGCCTCATTCGGCCAAGGTTTAGCGGCGGGAAGGCTGCGTTATAAACAACGTCCTCGTCCAGCGCTTCGCTAGAGACAAACTGCCTTCGGATCCCATAAACACACGCGGATCACCATGCCGTTAGTTTCGCTTCGGCTTGCCCTCCTCTCCTTATATTTTTTGGCCAACGCATGCCCTCGCTGCAGTGGCCCCGTTGTGCCTTTTGTTTTGTATTTGAGATGTTTTTCCCGCTTCTCTTGGTTAACAAAGCTTGAACGCACATTGCGACCTTCTAGCGTTATTTACGTCCCACTATGATTCTGCTGCTGCATCGCCCTGTTTTGCCCAAACGTCCCGAGAAGTCTTGTGCATATCTCAGCAACAATTTATTGGTCTCGTTGGATCCTGTTTGTGCCTGGCAGCAGCTTGCATTTCACGTACACCGGAGAATCACCGGAAATATTTCGTTCATCCCAGCATCCCTGTTCGCTGTATAAGCACGTATTATAAAAGGCAAACTTCGTCGCACTTGCGCCGTTCAAGACAGCGCCCGCAGAGGTCGCCTTGAATAGCTTTGTCCTCAACTGTTCTGCCACTTTGTAGAGTCTTGATTCAAGTGTGTATGAAAAATTATCTACCGGCAACATTACGGATGGTCAGGGTGACTGATTAGCGTGGTAACAACGTTTGTACAAAGAGGTGTAAAAGCATAAAAAATTGTAATGAGGGAGTAATTACTCATTGGCATCCACCCAAGCACAGTAATACGGCTACAGAGGAAAGCTATACAGCATCCACAGAAACATCGCAGTGAAAGAAAAATTCGTCCTGGTCCGGAGATCGATCCCGGGACCACACCGCTGCACCGGAGCAGCCGCTCTACCAACTGAGCTAACCGCGACGGCTAGCATATGGTAGAACAAGGTCGAATTAATCAATAACTCGAAGTTGGAACAGTAGTGGTTCCCACTTAGATCAACCAACACTGTTCCCACTTCAAGTTATTGATCAATTCGCTCTCGCCTTACCGAGAACTGCCGTCCCGGTTAGCTCAACTGGTACAGACTGACTGTTCCGGTGAAGCGATGGTCCTGGGTTCGAATCCCGGACCAGGACGAATTTTTCTTTGACTACGAAGTTTCTGTGGAAGCTAGACCGGCGCCACCAATAGCGTCGACACGTATTCAGAGGTGAGCTCCATTCCTAAGCTAATACAGGTACCGCATTGAATACAGGGCCGGAACGCAAAATGCCAACGCGGACTCGGTCAGTTGTTTGCCCGTTCCGACCCTAAATGATTCTCACTCGGGAGCCTTACCAGAAAAGCCGAACTGTAAAGCGCAGACGGCCTGCTCTACTGGGTTCATCGGATTATCGTACCCCGTAAAGCTCGAGGCCCCATGCTGGCTTTGCTGCATCAGTCTCTTCAAGGCACATCTGCCATGAAAATATGGGCTCGCGTGCTACTCTGCTGGCCTGGGTTGGACGGTGAGATTGAAAACCATGCACGTTCTTGCGTTCCATGCATACAAGCGCAACCATTTTCACCTCGTGAGGCTCCTATCAGTCGGCTAGAAAGAGGAACAAGGTGATGACGGCTGCACATCGATTGCACCGGACCAATTGACGGACGCATGTTGCTGACAGCTGTGGACTCGCGTACAAATTGGATCGAGGATATCCCTGTCCGGTCGTCGACCGCTGAAGTCAAAATCCCGCGGCTTCTCTAACTGTTCGCCCATTTTCGCTTGCCGCAAACAGTCGTGTCAGTTAACGGGCCTCAATTTTCAAGCCAGCAATTTTCCAAATTCATGATTGAAAACAACACAACAGAACTATGCAGCGCGCCGTACCACCCACAGTCCAATGGCCTTGCGGAGCGCGCTGTTCGCGCCATGAAAGACGGCCTTCTAAAGCTTTCGGCAGTGAGCGATCTCGAGACGAAACAATAGCGCGAGTGTTGCTCAGCTACAGGCGCGCCCCTTTACGGTGCGACAAGTCCCCCTCAGAAATGCTGCTGTATTACCCACTTGTGTTCGCATTTCTGCCCTCTATCTTTCGGAGTTCTTCGCAGCCTTCCAAATTCCAGTGCTGGGATCCCGAGTGGGTGTGCAACTTTGCTCAGGGGAGGCGGATGGTGTGCAGGCGTCATCAAAGGCATCGAGGGTACTCCAGAGGGGCCACGCTGTAGGCGCCTGTGTCACCCAAGGCTCTAAAGACGAGCGCACCCGACTCGATCCAGCCTGGCCCAGACCACGGGGAATGTCGGACGTCACCACAAAAGAGCAGCTAAGCCTGGAATATTCAGAGCCCTATGATGCCGTTCCTGTTCCTTCGACATCACCGCCTGCCGAATAGGCTCGACGTCTCGCAACTCCACTGGTTTTGTAGAGGTCTACACGACAACGAAGGCCTCTGCAAAGACTGCAGCTTTAAAGAAAGGGGAAAATGATATGACGTGCTATTTTGACACGTGCAGTCCTGCGTTTACCCTCGAACCGGCTCCGTCACTCTGCCACCCGCTACAATGGATCCCGTGACCGTGGGCTCAACAGCCGAACGCCACATTTCGCCTAACGTGGCCTTCGCTGCCGGGATTGAACGCGCAAAGCGGTGCCTAGTAGCATATTATATATTTTTTCGTAAAAGCCGGCCTGTCCATACGGCTAGCTCCGACAACACAGGGATGACCAAAACTCCAACAAAGGTGAAGTGAGTGAGGTGGACTCTACGAATTATTCGCACATTTTTTTTTATTTCTCTTGTTTAAGGGCCATCGATAATCGCAGATGTACTGTTAGCCGGCATTTTATGACTTCTGCTCGAAGACCTAGTACTGCCTGATTTCCACTTCGCCCTTAGGTTTCTAAAAGCGTTGCTGCGTTGAGAGGGACTTGCCAGAAAACACATATGCCCTATGTTTTCAAACCGTGAGCTGTTGCAATAACTCGGAAGCGATGAATGCACCCTAAACGATCTCACGTGCTGGCACCTTTCTAAGCCATTATAGCAGCATCTGACTCCAGAGCGAACGACGAAATACAAGCGTGACCATGAAAATAAACGCACACTGAAGATTGGGAGCCCCTTCAGCTTCCACAGATAGCCAGCTTCACAGCTCTGAAAAACTTGCGTGTTTTCTTCCCGCAAACAGAGAGGGGGGGGGGGGGGGGCTCTTTTTTTACTTCTCGTGTGGGACTCTATTGTATAATTAGTATTGTATGTGGACATTGCTTTCAGTTCAGGTATTTTCCTCCTGACATAGTGCGCTTTCGTTTTACGTTGCTAGCCTTCTCCTTGACAGAAGGACCCCTTCTCTCTAAAAATGCTTCTGTAAATAAAACTTTTTTAACAAGTCTTGTTGATCTATGAGAGGAAGCTACTGCTTGATGTATAATCAAAATATTAGCTTGAAATGTCTAAACGTAAAAACTACAAATGAAAATTCGTCTTTTTGCCCGGCAATCATAAGAGCAGCATAAAAGCAATATAACTGCAGAATTTCTCTCAGGACGTTGCGAGGGTTAATTTCCCATCGGGAGCTAAGTATAGAAAGCGATCTGAAACACTCATAAATGTAAAAAGAGACGAAAGTACTTGCTACATCAAACAATGTAATTTTGATTAAATTTCTGGAGCCAAGCGGGAACTTGAGAATGTTGTTGCACGTCCCTCTGAAATCCCAGAAAAATTAATCGCGTTCCCCGTTAAATGAGAAAGAGATGCGACAAAGCTTGCGCTGATAAAGAGGCAGCGCAGTGAAAATGATTAGGACATATTGAAAAAGATTTACGAGGCTTTGATCTCTAGATTTTGTTACCACAAAATTGAAAGAATCCACAGTTCAGATGACGCGTTTCGCACTCTCTGACGACAGAGATAACAGCCCTGCTGACAGAATAATACAAACATACGGCCTCACGAGCACACTTCATCATTTTGCTCTTACTCGTAGGCTCTTCTAGCTGCAGCGAGTTCTCTTGTTTTTTTTTTCTTTTTGCCCATTCCTGCATTGGGGTTTTTAGTTTTTCCGAATGAGTGAGGGTACCGTTTGATACTCGGAAGCGCAGTGAACACGCTTAGCACGTGGACGACGTCTAGTGTACATAATGCCAATGCGCGCTAACAAGCTTCCATTCGGTACTAAACGGAACGATCAAATACTCTATCCATTCATGGGAACCTTCTTTTTTTGTTTTTCTATTCTTATTCTCCTTCCAAAATGTATGCCTTCCAATGTACAGCTCCCAGCCGGATTCTCGCCAGGATAATAATGCCGCCCGCGCCTCCTTTCAAGTCCCCCCCCCCCCCCCCGCGAACACATCCTAATTAATGGACGCACTCGTGTTTGCGCGAGGATTGCGCCGGCGAAATGGGTTCCAACAAAAGCAATGAGCGTCGACACGCCTTCACTTTTGGTGCCCCCCTTCATTTCACCCTTGATTCGCGTTGTATTCTCTCGTTCGAGCCCCTCCGCGATGCGAAAGCAGCAAAACATTGGAACGAGGGAGGAGGAACGAGAACGCTATAGCACAGCCCCCCCCCCCCCATCAGTGCGACGCAGTCTGCTGAGCACTTATCGGATGCTTATATTCAAAGGCACCGGGGAAATCTAAAATATGAACTTGATAATGACCTCTTTATCAGCTCTCGAAAATGGCCTCGTCCTTTTTTGTGGGTTCACAATGAACGCGCGCACACCTTCTCATTACTACGCACTGGCGCTTTGTGTGAGTGAGGGGGTTATTTCACTTGCTATTGGGGAATGGGATTTGAGGATCTCTATTTTTGCTGCTCCGCACTGCTTGCTCTTTACTTGAAGTGAGCTAGGGCTCCGCGAGAACTGAAAAGCAGCGGAGCGCGTCGAGATTCAAGTTTGAGCGAAGAGAATTAAGGAAAAAACTGGGCGGAATGAAGTTTCCTGAATGTGAAACAACAGATCAAATTCGTTACTAGGAAAACGGGGCTATCAAAAAGCGGGAGCCTCGGCGAATGAAAACATAAGGCGCAATGGCATGTCAAATTTTATTAACTTATTAGGGAATGGTGTAATCCAAATATGCGCGCGGGTCCTATAGACAGGCTTGCACGCATGGAGTTTTTTTTTCTCCCCTCTATGCTTGTAGGCTCACGCGTAAACTTGAGCGAGCTAATTGCGCACATAGTATACATACCAGCGCGAGAAAACGCGGGCAAAAAGATTACCGGCAGCGCGCACTTGAACTGCATATTATTATTTATTTCACCAACAATTTATACACAGTCATGCAGCCATGAAAGCATCTACGGAAAGCATCTAAAGTGTCTGGACCGACCCTAGTGCGTTGCCTCCTCCGTTTTGCGATCTCCAGAACGATCGCCACCTGTCTGGACCGACCCTTGTGCTTTGCCTCCTCCGTTGTGCGATCTCCAGAACGATCGCCACCTGTCTGTACCGACCCTAGCGCTTTGCCTCCTCCGTTGTGCGATCTCCAGAACGATCGCCACCTGTCTGGACCGACCCTAGTGCTTTGCCTCCTCCGTTGTGCGATCTCCAGAACGATCGCCACCTGTCTGGACCGACCCTAGTGCTTTGCCTCCTCCGTTGTGCGATCTCCGGAACGATCGCCACATGTCTGGACCGACCCTAGTTCTTTGCCTCCTCCGTTGTGCGATCTCCAGAACGATCGCCACCTGTCTGGACCGACCCTAGTGCTTTGCCTCCTCCGTTGTGCGATCTACAGAACGATCGCCACCTGTCTGGACCGACCCTAGTGCTTTGCCTCCTCCGTTGTGCGATCTACAGAACGATCGCCACCTGTCTGGACCGACCCTAGTGCTTTGCCTCCTCCGTTGTGCGATCTACAGAACGATCGCCACCTGTCTGGACCGACCCTAGTGCTTTGCCTCCTCCGTTGTGCGATCTACAGAACGATCGCCACCTGTCTGGACCGACCCTAGTGCTTTGCCTCCTCCGTTGTGCGATCTACAGAACGATCGCCACCTGTCTGGACCGACCCTAGTGCTTTGCCTCCTCCGTTGTGCGATCTACAGAACGATCGCCACCTGTCTGGACCGACCCTAGTGCTTTGCCTCCTCCGTTGTGCGATCTACAGAACGATCGCCACCTGTCTGGACCGACCCTAGTGCTTTGCCTCCTCCGTTGTGCGATCTACAGAACGATCGCCACCTGTCTGGACCGACCCTAGTGCTTTGCCTCCTCCGTTGTGCGATCTCCAGAACGATCGCCACCTGTCTGGACCGACCCTAGTGCTTTGCCTCCTCCGTTGTGCGATCTACAGAACGATCGCCACCTGTCTGGACCGACCCTAGTGCTTTGCCTCCTCCGTTGTGCGATCTACAGAACGATCGCCACCTGTCTGGACCGACCCTAGTGCTTTGCCTCCTCCGTTGTGCGATCTACAGAACGATCGCCACCTGTCTGGACCGACCCTAGTGCTTTGCCTCCTCCGTTGTGCGATCTACAGAACGATCGCCACCTGTCTGGACCGACCCTAGTGCTTTGCCTCCTCCGTTGTGCGATCTCCAGAACGATCGCCACCTGTCTGGACCGACCCTAGTGCTTTGCCTCCTCCGTTGTGCGATCTACAGAACGATCGCCACCTGTCTGGACCGACCCTAGTGCTTTGCCTCCTCCGTTGTGCGATCTACAGAACGATCGCCACCTGTCTGGACCGACCCTAGTGCTTTGCCTCCTCCGTTGTGCGATCTACAGAACGATCGCCACCTGTCTGGACCGACCCTAGTGCTTTGCCTCCTCCGTTGTGCGATCTACAGAACGATCGCCACCTGTCTGGACCGACCCTAGTGCTTTGCCTCCTCCGTTGTGCGATCTACAGAACGATCGCCACATGTCTGGACCGACCCTAGTTCTTTGCCTCCTCCGTTGTGCGATCTCCAGAACGATCGCCACCTGTCTGGACCGACCCTAGTGCTTTGCCTCCTCCGTTGTGCGATCTACAGAACGATCGCCACCTGTCTGGACCGACCCTAGTGCTTTGCCTCCTCCGTTGTGCGATCTACAGAACGATCGCCACCTGTCTGGACCGACCCTAGTGCTTTGCCTCCTCCGTTGTGCGATCTACAGAACGATCGCCACCTGTCTGGACCGACCCTAGTGCTTTGCCTCCTCCGTTGTGCGATCTCCAGAACGATCGCCACCTGTCTGGACCGACCCTAGTGCTTTGCCTCCTCCGTTGTGCGATCTACAGAACGATCGCCACCTGTCTGGACCGACCCTAGTGCTTTGCCTCCTCCGTTGTGCGATCTACAGAACGATCGCCACCTGTCTGGACCGACCCTAGTGCTTTGCCTCCTCCGTTGTGCGATCTACAGAACGATCGCCACCTGTCTGGACCGACCCTAGTGCTTTGCCTCCTCCGTTGTGCGATCTACAGAACGATCGCCACCTGTCTGGACCGACCCTAGTGCTTTGCCTCCTCCGTTGTGCGATCTCCAGAACGATCGCCACCTCAGATAAAGAAATCGACTGAGGCACGTACAGTAGTTTCCAGAAGCAACCAGGCTAGACTGTTTGCTTCTCAGTCGTATATCGAAGCTACTATGCCAGCCTGGGAGCTCTAAATATCTGTATGGTAAGAACCCTTGTCCGGACACCCACCGGTGAAAATGGGTACAAGCCACCCCCCGCCCGGTGCCCGGCTTCTTCAGGGGTGTGCGCTTGAAGGAGGCTTCGCAAACCCCTTGGCCTCACCTTTCGAGAACCTTTTCATATTTAGGGAAGCCGTAAGGGCTCTACTATTCGAATGAGAAGCAAACCATGCTGCCTGGTTACTTTTGCAAATGCTATACATTTAGCCTTCTGCCGAAATTTTTGTCGTGCGCCTCGATAATTTCTCGCCTCAGCTGCTTGCTAATTCTGTTCAGCATTCGGCGGCTCACAAACACCGGTGCCCAGTCGACAGCCGGACAATGCTGCCGAAATGACCAACTGCAGCTTAGTGTGTGGTGCAGCCATGCTCTTTCAGTCGACCCTCCAAGCATCAACCTGCTTGTCCAACATGCATGATAATGGAGCTATACAAACAGTGCCCACTGCGTAAGCTGTATGCAGTCACTGCCACTTTTTTTCCCCCACAGAAATGGTATCACTGTGTCCATTGGATCTTGTAAACCAGCTGTCTGCTGCAGCCGGAGTGCATAATTAACCGTTGAGTACTTCTGCCGCTGATGGCCCCCTGAAGAGACCGAGAGAAGAGTATAACCTCTCGTCCCCAGACTAACCTCGACGTTAGCAAATGAAGGTTCCGGCTACACCTTTCGTCCTTGGCGTACGCCAAGCCTGAAGGAAACGAAAATAATCAGCGGCGTGTTGATTATATGGTGTCTCTTGGCCTAAAATGATGAGTCTTTGTAAAATTACCCTTACACCTCCGATGGCCGCATCCTATTCACTTTATATTAAACTTCCATTATTTTTCCGCTCGTCAATAAACCGACAGCCCCAGTGACGCCGACCTCGCAGAGTTACTTGGTACGGCAAGAGAAAATACCTATCAGCACAAAATAATCTTTGTACTGCACAGCGCAGCCTATAGCACTATGTCTACATAAACAACACCAAAAAGTTTGTTTCATGCTCATTTGTTATTGCTTATTCAGTTCCTTTACCTTGCGAGAAACTCTATGCTAAGCGTAAATAAGTGTCGATCGATCAGTGCAGGTAACATAACAACGCCGAGGGAGAAGCTGAGCGCGATCATCTCGACATACGTCTGTCAAAACTATGGGCGCGCACTTTATTTCACGAAATGAACAGTTCTCAGCACAAGTGAAGTGACCAACGATTCGCAACGGAAGTTATTGAGCCGCGAAGGCGCGCACGCAAGGCACTAGCCCACGTGCACCATTCAGTTGAAGTTCCGCTGCAAGGCTGTTTTGATTTTTTCATGTCTGCGTGAATTAACTTTGATTTTTCTGTGGCGCACTTACATTATCACCAATAACCCATCTTCCAGGGGCGAGGTCTGAGCAAATATCTTTCCTCACCATCTACAGGCTTCGTTACACTTAATGATGCGTCAGGTATTGCAAAACTAACAACGGTATCCGTTTTACATTCATGTGCACACACATGTATACATTATTCTACATTCTTGCACATTCGTGGGCATTCGTTCACTGCTCGCCAAATACGACTAGCTTGTTCAATACCCAGACAGACAAGGTCGCAGTTCCATGGAGGTAAAGTGAAATATGCACTTGAGTGCTGAGTCTTCGGAGCATGTGGTCCAGTGTGGTAAAAAATTAACCTGTATAGCCTGCCACTATGGTGTTCCTCGCAGCCTAGGTGTGGGTTGGAGCGTTAAACTCGACGCAGCGTATGCTTAAAGGGGCTCTGAAACACCTTCTGAGGAGACCACATCAACTCGCTCAATTACTGCATTGTGTTGTCATGAACACCTGAGCCAAATAATACACTTATACACGCAGCAGAGAACCCACAATCGCGCGCGAAAGTTGGGAGCCCTTTCCGGCGTCTTTTTCATGCTCGCACCCTCCTCCGTCGTACGCACCTGCGTATACAAGTTTAGAGATGGCTATTGGCTAGTTTCTTTCAGACGTCAGGCAGCTACCGTGGCCACGGCCAATAAGCCGCGTAGCTCCAGCGGGTCAGGAAGCGACGCTCCCGGCCGTGGGGCCGGTGGAGAAGCGCCGACCTTCCAGCGTGCAATTAGTGACGAGAGGAGAGGGAAAGGCACGAACACGTTGAAATTCATATTTTGACTGCAGATAATTCAGCTTCTACAAAGCGCACTAAAAAAATTCTTTCTGGAAAACATTTGTGAAGCGGGATGCTTTAACATCCCAGGCGTACCGCAACACTAAAGGGCCCTTTTCAGAGCCCCTTTAAGACCCTTCATTCTCAGGTTTTTTACCCGATTCTTGCACCCCGAAATGATTTCTTAAAAATCTGTTTGCTCTACCTGAAGATGAACCATTTAAAGAACATGATTTTCTAAAATACAGCTGACGAATTTGCGGATACCTTGCGTTTATTCCAGGGAGTTGTTTTCAGTTAAATCATGCTTTTAAACCCTTTTTAACGCGTTTATGCGTGATTAGGTTAATTTCTTCAGCTAATATGTTCGGGAAGCACGTTGTCGAAGCCAGAGGCAAAAACGCAGCTTCCGACAAGACGCCTTATCGGCATCCTTGTAAGCAAGCGCTGCCCACCCAAACGCCGTCTGCTCCAAGGCTCTTCTGCGTTTAAAATAGTCGCTGTGATGTTGGATGGATCTTTTCGCAGTGCATAAACAAAAGCAGGCAAGTCTTGAACGGATGAAGAAGTACTGCTCTGATGATGGTGATGGACGCGATGAAAGGAAAAAAAGAATAACTGATTTTTTAACAGTTTTCAGTAACACTTGTCCTTTCTATATTGCATATCAAATAGGGATAAAAAAAAAGAGAGGCTTTTATGGCTCGCCCACAAACGAGAGCTCACAGTAGATTAATTTGCTTACGCATTTGAAATTAGTTGTGGCAGAAAATTGCCCGGAAAAGCTCGAATTATTTAACATATTCCTGAATAACCCGATTTCTACCTGAATATCACCTGCATCCCCCATTTTTAACCCCTAAATTCAGGAAAAATAAAACTTGCAAACCAAGGGCCCTACACGGTAGATATGCTACACGGTGTGCCTTCGGCTTGCTGCAGGAACCTGAACGTTAGTTCTTCTGACCACATGGGCGCCGTGACAAACGTCTGTTCAAGGACGGCAGAATCCTTGGACGTGGCGATCGCCAGCCCCGATGGCTTGCCAGGCATTGCCCCGCTTTCTGGAAGCGTCGCGCATGTGCTACAAGTTGCGACAGTGGCGTCCGTTACTCAGCATACGCCTCTTTCCTTTCTCTCTTCACATTCTGCTGCATCCTTTTGCTTCTTCCAGTGTCGGCTAGCCATACAAAATTGTCGTATGGGACCGTACTTTAGGACTATTTTTTTTCGCGGCCCATTATTTCATTCCTTGCTGTCGGTGCATTTTGCCTTCGATGCCAGGACTAGCTAATGACACTGCTTGTTGAGCTACCAGCCATGACGTCACCAGTTACAATTACAAATGGTAGAAGGGCAAAAGAAAGAGTCGGAAAGAAGTGTTTATGATATACGGCACCTGGTTAGTTTGGATGTTTTTTTTCTGTCCGTTTTTTTTTATGATCGATTGTCAGAGCGCAAAATTCCACAAGTGAGTAGCCGGACAAATTGGTCTCCCAAGTTTTTGAAAGAATAAAAAAACTGCATCTGTGTGGCACGGGCAATGAAAACTCAATTCGGAAAAGGCTAACGAGTGGAATTAGCCGGGCCAGTTGGTTCACGACACATAAATAACAGCGTGACAGACGGGACAATAAGGAAGAGACACAAACACGAGCGCTCATGTTTGTGTGTCTTCCTTATTGTCCCGTCTGTTGCGATGTTATTTATGTGTCATGAAGGCTAACGATTATATGCCATCGTGCTCAAATGTGTGGCGCCTGCATGAAAACTTTCCCAAACCTGGTGTGGAGGCGTTAAGAAAATAAGCAACATAGAGACTTCAAAATGATTTACCGCGTTAACGTGTCGTCAGTGCCTCGAGCTGTGGGGGCGTTCTTCGGTCGATGACGGCACCTGCGTTTCGTGCATCTAGACCGTGAACAAGTCCAGGTCAGCGAAGGCTTCAAGCCGTCAAACGCGTGGGTGATCACTTTAACGAGCAGGCGATTGCAATGCACTTGTGCACGTTGCATCCTTGAGTGAAGCGCTGGGGAAGTTCAACCCGCGATAAAAGGCTCAAGTTCGATCGTAAAAGGAGAAAAATTAAGTGTATCTTTTTGATTATCTCTCGACAGAATTCAGAATTATGCAATACAGCTGAGTGACAACGCTTTGACCCTGCCATAGCCTGGATGTTACAAAATGAAATGTTTGATCCTGCTTAATCCTGATTTGAAACGAAAAGAGATCAGGATTTTTTTTATTTTGCCGCTTTAACTCTGCTCCTCTTCCAGCCAGACGTAGTAGAAGAGCATGACTTTACCTGGCCTTGCAGTAGCCATGGATATCTACACGCACTTTTATTTATCTAAATCCCTGCAACAAGCGTAAGTTACGACCACAGACAGATGAATGTGCTATTTTTTGGTTTCGCGTTAGAAAAGGCGGTAAAGGTTTCAGCACTCACGATTCAAACCTTTTTCTTCATGTGTCCCTTCATAACCTCGGCGCAATTACCATGTTTTATTCGCGAAATATCCGCTCGAATTGCAGTAAAGTGCCATGCGCTCCGAGAGGCAGATGCCGCGTTATTCGAAAAGACGTGCTTCATTTCCCGCTTTCCAGGTGCTTTGAAACGAGGCCTTTGCAATGGAAAAGGAGATAAGACAAGGGAACACACATATCTCTGTAATCCCGTCATTCCTTGTTTGCAATTTGATGTTGCTTCAGCGGCAGCGACTTTAGCTAGCGAGAAGCAGACGTTTTCTCATCGCTCCGTCCACAAAAACGGATTTCACGCCTGAGGTGCTGACAAGATTTCCTCTGCGATCCTTCTTCGGCCACAGCGAATGCGGTGAAAGGCCGGCTACGGGAGACGAAAAGGGGAGAAAAGCCAACGAGAAGCGGCGAGAGAGAGAGAGAGAGGAGGAGAAGGAGAGGCAGGCGTTCGGGACCCCCAGCCCAGAAGGCAGGCTTCAACAAATTCTGCTTGACCGAGCGGACAAGTCGATACAGAAAAAGGGCATTAGCTAAACGCCCGAAGCCAATAGGCGCTCACGTGGCGGCGTGCTTCCACTGCGGCAATCGCATCGAGGCCAATCTGCATGCGCCGGGGAAGCGGAAGCCTCGGCGGGGAAAAAAAGTGTTCGAACCCAACCGTTTGCGTCTGTGCAGTCCCGTTTTTTCTTTCGTTTCCTTGTTTCTCGTCTATCGCGTATGATTGCCACTTTATTGTCGCTGCACTTTGAAAGATGGGAGGTGCACGTCGACGGGATTGACGCGCGCATTCGTGCCCTCCGTAAGCGCCGAGCGGAGTCTGAGAAACAGCGCCTAGTGTGATCCCATAAGTTGCTCAGCGCAGTCTATAATAATCGGAGATAACTTACAGACAGCGTTCGTTCGTATCGTTGTACGTGAGCGCTGATGCGAAAAAAAGTTTGGAATTATAAGTCCGTGGCTTGCCTGACAATGTACTCTTGAAAGATGCTACTGCATAGAATTTCTCAAAACAGATTTACTTTGGAAGGCAGGCGTTGAGTCGCATTATTAACACTCGGTCGGACGAGCCATCGCGATGAGCGAAAGCACGCTTTCTATCTTATTTTTTCTTAAGACAATGAAGTAGCGCGGTGAGCCCTGTTTTGTTTGCTTTCTTATTTGTATTGTATCCATGAGGCGATTTTCGATTTGCTTCGAAGTGATTTTTCACTGCATACCTAAATGTCCTGCTGCATATTCGGCAACGCAGCCATATTCAGAATAAAGTGAAGCTGCATGAAGGAAAAAGATGCTTGGGGCTATGCGAGAGATGCAAACGAGCGGCCGCAGTGGTAGTCTAGAAATTTGAGCATCTGCCTGCCTCGTGTGCGTGAGGTGAGGGGTTCGATCCCCAGTGCAACCTGGTATACCCACGGCTATGCAATGGGTGCATCCTTTCCCCTGGTCCGGTGTTCGCCTTCCTCCGGGGCGAAGTGGTTGTACAGTCGAGATCATCCCCCCCCCCCTTTTTCCCCACTTTTTGCACATTTTCAGCAAAGGCGCTTTTTATTCGAGCTACCCATGCACTGACACTAAAATGAAATCATAATCATAAGCGAGTTGGTATTAGCTCTGCCATTTCATACATGCCCATTTCTCGAATTTCGCATTTAATGCATTAAGACATGAAATTATCCAGTATGTGAGCTAACGGTGGTTTCATCTTTTAGACTGGTACACGCACCTTTACGTGGTTCACTGTGACGACCTTTTCAGTTGCTATTGCACTGCGACAGGAAATAAAAAAAATGTGTAATGTGTGAGGCCTTTGGAAATGTAATGATTATTACATTTTCATAGTCTAGAGCCATATATTTAGTGCATGAGGGCCTCAGTTGCTTATGCGCCACAAAAACCAACACAACACAGCATTTCAAAAGGTGTCTTCATCCTAATCTGTGTCTGTAACGACTGTATCTTGAGAAATCGGGCATCAGTGGAAGACAAGATAGACTTGCCGCAGTTGCACGAGTCAGATTAATACTCGAAGTATTGGCTGCATGTCCCGCAATGAACGCGCTTTCAACCTCCCAGAACAAGCTACTGAATGCTGCGAAGTTCAATCTGAGGCTGCCTAGAGAAATTGTGGAGTCAGCGTCTAGAAGGAGCCTTCATTAAGCAGTGATAGCAATCCTGGTTATAGTTAGGGCATTAGATTGCTCAGCTTGTTCGAGCATGCGCAGTCAAAAGAATATCGTCATCTACTAACCACTCAGTGAAGGCGCAGGTGGGATGACACTTCGTTTGAAAGTGTAGTCCCATCTGCGCCTTCGTTTAAAAGCCCCGCTGCGGTGGCTCAGTGGTTGTGGTGCTAGGCTGCTGACCCGAAAGACGCGGGTTCAATACCGGCCGCGGTGGTCACATTTCGAAAGAGGCGAAATGCTAGAGGCTGGTGTACGGTGCGATTTCAGTGCACGTGAAAGAACCCTTGAAGGTCGAAATCTCCGGTGCCCTTCACTACGGCGTCCCTCATAGCCTGAGTCGCTTTGAGACGTTAAACCCCGATAACCTAAACCAAACTTCGTTTAAAATTTGGAGAAGAAATTAAGTAGTCCCCAGTTTAAGAAAAGGTCATAACTGAATCACAAAAAAAGGCCTGGTGTATATGGGACCGAAGTCTTCACGGTCAAAGTCATTATTCTGTTTGCAGGAACAACCACTCTATCAATTGACTCCACTGGATGCATGCGTTGTCTTTCCTATCTGTCCCCGTACGGTGCATGAATGTTAAGCGACGCTCTCAACATGGGTGGACTCGAGGAAATGTTTTCGAAAAAATGGCATTTTATTTCTGCAGCTCGTTTATATCTCGGTCTTGGAGGGTTCCACTGCGGCAAACGCGCTTTATGCACTAAATGTACACCTGGCACACGGCACATCGAAAACATTTTTTTCACTTGCCGTAGTTATTCAACCAGAGCTGTCGAGACAGAAAGCCAAGTTTGTTGAAAACTCTTTGGAGACACTTGCACAAGCACGGCCACTTCAGCTAAGTTCATTCGTTGCAAGCACTCCTTTTTATGTGCTCTCACATGCTCATATCGGCGCCTTGCTGCAGGCGTTAATAGAGGATGTTGCGGCTCGTCAACTCAACATGCGCTTCTTCCGCGCAGGGAGTGCATAGCAGCCTAAAAATTTCTAAAGATGAAATGCTATTAAGAAGAAAAACTCAACAGACCTGTTATCATGCTTCTTTCATTTTTCTGCGAAACAGACAACAATGTTTCTCTGTTTACATGACAAAAGCGCCTCAGAGTAATAATGCTACTTTTGGCTCTTAATCGGCACCTGAAGAAAATTTTGGCCTTCAGTGGAATCTCATTTCCTCTCCGAAGTAACGAAATATTTACTCGCCGCGCATGCGAGATATATTCACAAACGAGGAAGACTGCCTGCAATGGACACACAATCACTGCTGGAGCCGTGCCAGAGCAGCAGAGGACGGGACAATAAAAAGAATTTAATACTACCGCTAGGCACGACTCCTCAAAAAGGCAACCATATCTATTTTACCCTGGCTCCTTTCCTCTACTAGACGGACTCGATATGAAGAAACAGCCTCTGGGGACTTCCGAGCCACGTATCCAGCAACACCCCGTGCGAGTGAAAGAGGGAAGAAATAAAAAAAAAAGAAAACAAGTAACGACAGTGCGCTCGCTTAAACGCGTGCGCTTTAAGAAGCGAAGTGCTGGTGTGAAGAGCTCAGCGACAACGGGTTTCCTCCCTCTTCTTTCGCAAAGAAAGAGAGAGAGAGAGAGAAAAAAGAGAAGCCCGCAGAAAGAAGAGAGAGACGCTCATCTCGCGGCGCCTTTGTTATCTATACCACTTTCGAAAACTCATACTCCTGAGAGATTTGAAAGCCACCCTCTCGCATCGAGACAAACGTGAATGGGGCCCAGCGCGTCGTCTGTAAAAACTCGCGCAAGAAAACCTAGATGGCAAGATTAAACTCCGAAGCCACCTCCAAGTTCGTCGACAAGACGTCTATCAAACCTCGGCGTCCCCAATATACCGCGGAAAAGAGAAGAAAAATGGCGCATGCTGATCACAGGACCCAGCGGGTAGGGGCCGAGGAAAAGAGAACGGAAATGCTCCCGGAAATAAAAATGTGCGCTCCAGTGGTGAAGGTAAGCATAGGCCGAATCTGGCGGAACGTCACGCTGTCGAGCGTAGAAGTTGTTCTGCTGCGCCACTTTAATCCCGGGGATGAAAAAAAAAAGAGTAGAAAAGGCTGTCGCATGAAGGAAGTGGAAGGAACGGCTAGAACACTGCAATGCGATAAAGGAGAACTGAGGGAGGGAGGGGGGAGGAGGAATTGCATGTGGCGCGCAGACACGGTGACAGCATCTATTTTAAAAGATTTCGAGGAAACCCGGCATTTACAGACGGCCTTTCCTTCCGTGGAGTGCGCAATGACAGTGCACGGCGGGGTCCGAACGCTCTTTGCCTTAGCGCGGAGAGACAAAGGGAAGGCAGACAACGAGCGTGGGTGGGGGAGAGGCAACACGACGACAGCGAGGGGCGGCAGAGCAGGGAAAACAACGGTGATGGATCGCCTGGCGCAGATATTTGGTAGGAAGGACGGCGTTGGGGTCCATATAAGAAATTAATCTGCCAGCATTTCTCAAAACAGCCATTCGCATTAGGCCGTGCGTCCTTTCCGTCACCGTCCGGAAAGGACATGCCAGCCCGCGCTTGTGTGACGAGGGCTATTTTCTGAATCGCTGCCGGCATAGTTTCCGCTGGTTTCATTTGCCCGCGGTCGCTCTCTCTGGCGCCACTGTTGTCGTTAACAGCAGTGAAGATGATACCCAATGCTTTCTGAAGACGCGCTAACCTAGCCATGGAGTAAGAAATTAGAGCGCGAACGAAACACCTAATAATGCCTCAGGGAACCGGGATGAGTCCCTTAACTTACTGTTGTAAGCATCAGGTCTCACTTCATAAGCATGGACATAAGCTCATACATTCCCGATGACTGTGTCATTCCCCGTAATATCACATCGCGGCTGTTTCTTACCTCCGACCTCAAATTTGAGATTCAAGAAGCTCAGAAAAGTACATGCAACAAGGCAGCAAGTGACGATTACTGCTAGAAGACAAAAGTATGCCATTTATCACAAGAAAGCACACAGACGACGTAAGCCAACAGTTATTTATAAGCACACTACATGAAAACGGCAAGCGTCTCTTGCTCGAAAACAAAGGGCTCTAAATATGTTTCATTATGCGTAAAATGCCACGCAAATATGAAAGGAAACGAGTTCCTGTAGATAAATGGGAAGAAAAATACGTATTTCCGTGCCGTTTATTAAATGGAGACATATCAGGGCCCACGTGTTGTGATCGGGAGGTTCACCTGCCAAATTTTGTGACAGTTTTTTTGTTCTAAGTCAGGCACATTTCTGTGCAGAAGTTGTGGTAATGTAATTTAGAAAAAAATTGGTTACCATAAAAAAAAACTGCAGAGAATGTTTACTACATTCGAATCAGTGCGGAAGCACGGATACGGGCTACGTAGAAGACGAAGTAGAGCGGGCAGTGCCGCGGGATGGGCGCTCGCGCCAGGCCTTTGTATCCTGCTATTATATCCTGGCATTGAATTTAAACAAAGGTATTGCGTGTACTGCCCAAGAATTCGCCGATGCTTACACCTAGGGACGATCAGACCCTGCATGGACTTGTCTCCGAGTGTCGTGGACACTCTGTTTACAATAACAGAGTTGTGGACCGCCCTTATGTTATTGCGGAGACGATGCGCTAGAAGAGTAGCAGCCTCACTTTCAGCTGAACCTTTGCACATTGGAGAGTCACTAAAAATGTCTGTATTTCTGGTAAACTCCGACTGCCGTGATTCTGTCTGACTCCAAGTCCGCATTAGATCACCTGCAAAGCGGGACATCTGTAGATATGTTTCGCTCTTAGCCTCTGATCTGCGTAAGGAAAGTACAGCTCAAAGGATTTGCAGCTTGCTTCCGGTGGCTGCCATCTCACATTTGAGTCGCTGATAAGCCAGCTGCAGATTTTGTCCTCGAAACTCGGTCATACCAAACTTCAGTGGCTGACCCAGATGACGAGCGGCTCGTAAAGAATCTATTGGCGCATCATGTTTCATCACTTCGGGCTCCTCTGCTCAGCTCTCGCGTTGACTCTCTTGTACCGTCTGCGCACAAATTCCGCCTACACGCTGCAGTATGGCTGCACAAGGTTCATCGTGATACCTCAGCTATGTGCGTTAATTGTGCAGCCGTCGGTGATGTAAATCTTTTTGTTTCAGTGTATCAGCGGTTTTGTGTCAATCGTGAGACATTTCCGCGCAAACCTGAGGAGAATTAACGCACCTATCGACGACATCTTTCACATCGTGTACTCTGAGGGCTCATGAACTAAGCGGCCAAAAGTGACGAAACAATCTTGAAATTTTTATAGGATACTGGCTTTGTGGAACAGTGGTAGACGCGCATTCGTTCAATTAAGTGGCTAAGGCGGAGAAGTTGCCCACGCGCAACTGTAAGGTCAATACCACTTGTATACAAACACCACCACCACTGCCACCCCAAGTCACGAGGTCGCGGTTTCGCGTCGTCCGCAGCACGTGGAACAACAAAAAATTGAACACACACGCGGCTGTTCCAGACAAGGAGAGAACATGTCGAGCCCGTCGGGACCCCGCACTTCGTGCAGCAGGATGCGACGAAAGTAGACGTCTGCGTAAAGACTCCGCAGCGCGTGTTGCCGAAGCCGCAACGAAGAGGATGCGGCGTGAAGACCATGCGATGCGTGCTGCCGAAGCTGAGGTAAGGCAGCTACATCGTCAAGACCCTACAGTGTGCTTCGCGCAAGGCGAAGCAAAGAGGCGTCGGAGGCAAGCGGAAGACGAAGGAGTCATGAGATCGCTTCACAAGCAATGCCGGGATACGGCTGATGTGTGTGCGTGATCGTCTGTGGTTCTGCAACAATCCCACGACATTGCCATCTGCTTTCGCCACTCTACGCTGCAACAGGCGTTTCCGACTGCCGACCTCCAGCTGTTGCTGCATTTCGTGTTACTCTGCCGTATAGGCGGCGCCATCTTTTTTTTTTTTTTGCCGCAACTAGAAACGAGAGTTTTAGAATCATGCTTACTGTTCTTGTTTTCTCTTTGCAGACGAAAGTGCGTTTCTCGTGAAAAACGCAGTCATGCTCATTCCGGATGTGCATTACAAGGTTGCGGGCTGATTTGCTCCGGACTTAGTGGGCTACTTGGTACGGCTGCACAGTCTGGATTTGCGAGCAACTTCTGGCTTCATATTGCTCGCCCAAGGAAAGCAGCCCGCGCAATTGTTTCAGAGCTCAAGCGTGTAGCTGCGAGTACAGACCCGGACGAAATAGAGCGCTTTTTCCTATATATTGCATTAGTAAACTTTTTCACCACACGCAATAGCCGACAGTATTGGCTAGTTTTAAGTAGCTTCTATCATCTATAGGAGGCGTGACTGAGTCCGCACTTATTTAGTTATTCTCCGTTTGAATCGGACACAGAAGAACTATGAACGCAAATTAGAAATTAGTGGAACATGTAATACATAATAGAACCAATGTTATCCCGTTTAGTTTTTCTAACATGTAGAAGTAACGCTGGCTTCATAAGAGCGAGTAGTGGGGCAAAATACTGCTGCTGTGTAACTTTTTGCCTGTATTTAACCGAAGGAACACACAGAGTACTTCTCTGCATAGCGTAGGAAAGCAGAGTGCACGTTTTCTACGGTCTTGTGCGTCGTCTGGTGTCCACCGAAATTTGCGCAAATGCCACGTCGGCAATTTATCGTCGTCATTAGTAGAATTATAAGCCTTCCTGTCATCACCGGCGTGACGATCACCATCAGCCGAAAGCGAAGGGTTTCCTTCGGTGCGGGAATTCCCCTGCTTGCTTTCTTTTCGGCAGCGTTGCGCCCATGGCAGCTTTCTTCGCGTGCTGTTCAAATAGGAAGCCGGAGTAAAACTGATAGCGAGCACTTTGGGGCAATATTTACTCGGAACATTTTGCTCCATCGCTGGGGGGGGGGGTGTCTTCTCGGGCCGTTTTCTAGAGTTTGTCGCGGGGACGCAGTGGTGGTAATCCGCAGAGCACACAGGCGCGCACACCGCGACCGGCCCGGTACTCGCCAAGGAGCGGTGCGCGGAAGCGGCTGAGCAGACAGCAGAAGGGATCAAATTTTGATAAGCAGCCAGGTTGGAACACTGAATGGAGCCCGGAGGGGTGGGTGGCGGCGGCGTGGCTGCTGCGACAGCGCCCGTCCGGCGAAACGACCTGCCCCGCACACACCGGGCTCCCTCCGCGGCGTGAACTACCGTAACCCACAGGGCCCTTTCCCGCACCCCGGCTGGGTCCCCCCTCTCCCGCGCGCCCATCCAGAGGAACATCTGCGCAGGGCGATAAGACTGCGTGGCGCTCGACGACGACGGGGCGCCCCAGCCACGTTGCGCCCTCACGTGACACATCGACTGGCGCCTCTTCTTCTCGGCCACCGTTCTTCGTTATTTGCAGCCGATTAATATCGGAGAGGCGGTCTCCCTCCATATCCCGCAGTTTTCGGTTTTCGCGCATATATTTTTTTTCTGCCTCCCCGCGTCTACTCGCACCTTTTGATTGGCGACTGTCATGAGCGCTTCGCCGTTCTCTATTATCGGCTGCAACTTTAGCGATCCTGGCCTCTCGAAGGGTGCACACTGCAGCGCGCGCCCTTCGCTGCTCGCCTCACGCCTGACACCTGTCTTCGATCCCTTCGCGTTTGTCCAACTGCGTAAAGCAAAACAAGAACGAGAACCATCGCGATTTATCTCCCATTTGCGCAAGAAAAGATGCAGACTTTGGCTGCGCTCTTCCTTTTTTGTTTCCTGTCCTCCCATGACGAGCGCGAATTTCTGCCGTCGCTGATCGAGGTCTGGGCAACTGCCATTCTGCTCCTACCCTGCTGGACACGCAGGTGAGCAAGCTACCTGCTGCGTGTACAGAAACCTTTTCCCGCGAGGGCCATACTAAACAGCATTGATAGCATAGCGCGAGCTTGTATAGGTATCAATGCAGCTGAAACAAAAATATTAAAAAAAGGTATGCCTTGGAGGAGAGAAGAAATTGCGTGTTCCCTCTCTTTATTCGTATTCAGCCCTTTCCAGAGCGCGCGTTGCTAGAAAGGAAGACGAGGTATGTAATGCGTCGCGCGCCTTTGCAATCTGCGTCTGCTTTGCCAAAATGGAGAGGCGATGCTTTCGAGTTTAAGAACGTTGGGAGCATCACTGTAGTTAAAATGCACTAGTACAATGTATACAATCGGTGTTTTATCGCGCTGTCGTGCAGCCATGGAGTCGTGGGCAATTCTGCGACCAACGCTCGCACTAGTCATTGCGTCACCAAACGGTCCCTCGCAGGTGTCACGGTCAGCTAATCTGGAGAGAACCATACTCGGAGAAGGGTCGCCCTTAAGGCAAGGAAGAGATGAAACGAAGCTGCAGTGCTGATTCTTCTCATCTATTGGGGCAGGTGAGCCAGCATCTCCATCACCAACCGAACAACCTGTTATGTAGCTGCGAAGTGCACGTACTTGTTTTTAACAGGAAACTTTACTTTGTTTACCTCTACCGTGAACTAGCACCTGCGAATATGCCGCGGAACCTGCGCGTCTGTGGTGCCTCGCATATGCTGATTGCGGCTCGCACCGTGCAGGAGCACACTGTAAAATCTTTCACATAAAATTTCAGGAATCATATTTATGATATTCTACCTTATTTGGCTAGTTAACGACTTTTCAATGCTCCACACTCACACACAAAAAAGAAGGCGTGTAGTAGACACCTTATTCTACTATAGGCTGTCCGGAGTAACTTGACCCAAGGGGTTAAATAAACTAGTCGAGGTGAAGGGAGTGAAACTCAGAACATTGTTGGCGACCGCTTACCGAAACAAAATTCATACCACAGGTACGTAATCATTTAGTCTCATTAATTTTAATTAATTGAAAAGCGATACGCAAAAAGTCATGCTAACATAACACATCCCAAATTTGAAACTTTCCGTAAAAATAAAGGAGATTAATTCAAAGGGTTTTTTCCCCATTTGTGAAGCAATTGCGAAAATTCCCGCAGGAGAAACAATGTGGTCGCTCACCCGCGCTCACAGCGTATACACGAACTTCGGCGCTTCGTGGAGGCGCCCAGCACAGGAGCCCTACCATAGACTGGCTGATTACTTTAACAGAAAACATCAATAAATTACCATGAATTTAAATAATAGACGTTGGTCCGTAATTTATGAATATCGTTTACCGTTAAACTACTTTGCCCCTTTTGCTATAGGAAAGCCCGGCCTTTGGTGTTTTAACCGGCGAACGACATTGCCTAATGGCTGTCAATTCTTGCATCACAAGTCGCACCTGGCAATAATAAAGGGACAAATAAATGAATCCGGAAGTGAATCTTGACAAAAGACTCTCGCTGCTTGAGCAAACTGACCGCGGACAATACTTCTTCAGTTTTATTGCGGCAGTCTGCACAAGTGTGGTTTTATTTTAAACCTCAGCTAAAGTAATCTGGGACACCCAATATACTTGGCATATATATTGGGACACCAAATATACCCAATATACGTATAAAGTGAACACAAACAACAGAAATTACTTACTTTAACAAAAATAACACTCCCAGGGGCCCGTTTGTAAACACAGCGGTAGGATGCTTGCAATATTCCAGAGCGATGAAATCCAGGGTTCGATGGAAACCCGTCTGGTCGGGTATGTTCATGGCGGAAAATCTTCAAGCGCCGACCAATCGTTCAAAAAGATGACGTTTCGGCCCCGGCTTACGGGGGCCTTGTTCACAATGAAAGAAAGACAGGAGTGAAGGCGAGTTATATAGGTTTCATGGTATGACGCAAGCAGCGGGAGTATATCGGGGGTAGATTGCCTTCGTTGCGATTAAGCCTGTTTGCCGTCGTCTGAATATAAAAAGATTCTAGGTAAAGCCTTGTCGTCTTGCTCTTCTCTTTGCCGATTATCTTCGAGCCGTCCCAGTCGATGTCATGGCCCTCGGAGATAGCATGATCAGCCAGTGCGTTTGTTGCCACGCGCTTGTTCTTGACATCATTGTGGTGCTGCTGCAATCTTTCCCGAAAATCACCTGTTTCACCAATATAGACATGCTCACAATCAGCGCAGGGAACCCTATACACGATGCCCGGGAACTTCTCCTTCTTTATCTTGTCTTTCACTGTAACCAACGCGTGTCGCAGCTTCCGCGTGGGTACATGTGCGACGTCGATTTCGTACGACTGGAATATGCGGGATAAACTTTCACTTACTCCGGGGACGTAGGGTATCGGAATCCTTTTCTTCTTCCCTCGCTGGGGTTGCTGTGGCGGCGGGTGAGCTAGGCGATTCTCGGATTTTCGTATAAAAGAACTGGGATAGCCCGAAGCCATCAGGTCGCGGCGAACGGTGTCCAGATCTGTCTTTTTCTCTTCCAGCGTAGAGCAGAGGTTCTCCGATCGGCGGACAAGCGAGGCAACAACGAACTTCTTGTGACAGGTCGGGTGTACGGAACTGAAATTGAGGTACATGCCAGTGTGCGTGTCCTTCCGGAATACACTGTATGATATTCCAGGACCGTCGCACAGATGCGCTCCAGGCGGATGCAACCCTACCGGAAAGAACACCCATTGAAGTTCCAGACCTTAGCAGATTTCTTCAGTTCTGTTTGTCAAACACCTATTTCACGTTCTAGGAGAGCATATATAAACAGGTCCATGGTACGGCTATGGGAGCATCAATTTCTGTCACCGCTGCGAACTTGACAATGGAGTCACTGGAGTCCCGCGCCCTTTGATGCTTCACGCCGCGCCCGAAAGTCTTTCTTCCTTATGTGGACGACTGTTTCTGCATAATCAAGAAATCGGCTGTGAGTACATTCCTTTTGCACCTGAACAGCATGAAACCGGCCATACAGTTTACTACAGAAGAGGAAGTAGATGGCCGTGTGCCTTTTTTGGACGTTCTGGTAAAACGCGACGGCCCTGGAATATCATTCAGTGTATTCCGGAAGGACACGCACACTGGCATGTACCTCAACTTCAGTTCCGTACACCCGACCTGTCACAAAAAGTTCGTTGTTGCCTCGCTTGTCCGCCGATCGGAGAACCTCTGCTCTACGCTGGAAGAGAAAAAGACAGATCTGGACACCGCTCACCCGCCGCCACAGCAACCCCAGCGAGAGAAGAAGAAAAGGATTCCGATACCCTACATCCCCGGAGTAAGTATTCTACTCTATACCTTGGCCAATCCCCCCCACGTGGGTATGTGCCATATTACTTGAGGAGAAGAAGAAGAAGAAGAAGTGAAAGTTTATCCCGCATATTCCAGTCGTACGAAGTCGACGTCGCACATGTACCCACGCGGAAGCTGCGACACGCGATGGTTACAGTGAAAGACAAGATAAAGAAGGAGAAGTTCCCGGGCATCGTGTATAGGGTTCCCTGCGCTGATTGTGAGCATGTCTATATTGGTGAAACAGGTGATTTTCGGAAAAGATTGCAGCAGCACCACAATGATGTCAAGAACAAGCGCGTGGCAACAAACGCACTGGCTGATCATGCTATCTCCGAGGGCCATGACATCGACTGGGACGGCACGAAGATAATCGGAAAAGAAAAGAGCAAGACGACAAGGCTTTACCTAGAATCTTTTTATATTCAGACGACGGCAAACAGGCTTAATCGCAACGAAGGCAATCTACCCCCGATATACTCCCGCTGCTTGCGTCATACCATGAAACCTATATAACTCGCCTTCACTCCTGTCTTTCTTTCATTGTGAACAAGGCCCCCGTAAGCCGGGGCCGAAACGTCATCTTTTTTAACGATTGGTCGGCGCTTGAAGATTTTTCCGCCAATATTCCAGAGCCTGTCCTCATATAAGTTGCCCCCAGGCAATTGTAGCATACTCTTTGCATTATTGCGGCAGCTTATGAGCATCGTAACATTTCGTCTACAAGACTCTGAAGAGAGCGGATTTTACGCACAGTTTACCATATCATTTATGTGCATAAGTCCCAAAGCCCTTTATAAGCGGGTAATTGTTTAATGTCCATTACAAGTTCCATTGAAGTCTCTGTGAGGGGTGCCGGGAAAAGCCACTTGAGAAATTAAAATATGCCAACACTACGCACATCGAAGCCCGTCCGCGCTACTGCTTGGATTCTGATATCCAATTTGAATCTCGCATTCATCTCCCGATTCGAATTTGATTCAAGCGAGGGCTGCAATTTTCCCACAGCTTCCGTTCACCGCGTCGGACGAGCTTTGCTTAGCAGATCGGTAACGTTGCGTGAAATGTATTTAATTGGTTGGGCAAGTTTTCGAGAAGGGCGGTTTGAAGATTTCGCGGGGACAGCCTCTTGCGATGCGTGTAGGCAAACTTAGAACTCCGTACAACCTGCCACTTTCTGGGAGTGCGCGGACGCGTTTCGGAGGCCACTTTAACTCTATGTAGAAGAATGGATTTTTGGGGCGCACTACCAGATATTACTGGACTTTGTTTGAGAGTCCAGTGTGTACTTATGTTTGTAAACAATACCTTATGCCAGCAGGCACACTGTCGCAAAAAAAACGGCACAATGGCCGCCAGAGCAAGTCTGCACCGTTGGTGGCGCCAGAGGTCTAAGAACATGTCGTCGCGTGCCACCCCAGTATCGCGGAGTGGTCTCTACCCCAGGGACAAGCGAGCCGCGTTATCTCGCGGTATCTTTCGAGCAAGGCGGCGAAGCTAAAGACATCTTGAGGGAACGCCTTCCAAGAAAAGGGCGACTGCGTGAAAGCTCCTCATCTCCTTCAAGGCCCTGCAGCTCTTGCTGGAAGCCGCGGCGTGCTTCGCGCCCGGCCAGCTGCTCTGAGCTACTCTGTCGCGTGGCGCTAGACGTCGGCCGCGGTCTATCTCGAGCCGGCCGTGGCCTCTCACCTCCCGCCGCCTCCGCCACGGAGAGCGCGCGGCGCGAAAGATGCTCCACCCCGTGAGGGAACTCATTTGCATTAATGGCGGTAACGAGATTAGGCTCGGTTGCCCACACTAGAGCCCACATTATCGCGCAGAAAACACCGTCGCGCCCTCTCGCGCCTTCCTGCACATTTCTCCTTCCTCTCTCTTTTTCTTTCCTTTCCCGTTTCACCCCTTTGCTTCTTCCCGGGCAGGGACGGGTGCTGAGGGCATGACGAGAGGGGAAAACCCCGCGCGCGGACGGAGCAGCGTGATTTGGCGCGCATTAAAATTGAAGCGCGCAAAAAGGAGGCCTCACCATTCGCCCTCTTGACCGGCACGCTACACGGAGCGTCTCGTGCTGCTGCTGTCACCGAATCAATAGCGCGACGAAGCGGCTAACGAATGTGCGGTGCAAGAGGGTGCCCGCCACGCTGCTTCGTCCCGCCTGCTCGGGCAGCAGCGGAGCACGGCTCGCGGGGCTTGCGAGCGGTGACCTTCCAAGGCGCGCTGGTGGAAACAATATCGCTTACGCTTCATCGAACCCGTATTTTTAGCAAAACACGGGAGTAAATAACGGGTGCATTTTCCAGGTCTCGGACGGCCTTGTGCTTTTTGCCTGGACTGAGTTCTTTCAAATTAACTACTGCAGCTTGGTGTTGCTAACAACAACTAAACAGAACCGAAACAAAATTCTCGTGCTACAAAAAAAGGCTATTCGTCATATATTTTGTCTAGATTATCTATCTTTTACCCTATATTTTTTCCAGCAGTACAAAATTATTCATGTAAACTACATGTATGAATACAGACTCTTACGCTCACATTACTCTTCACCTGTCAGCTTTTGGTAACATTTAGCAATTACTGGTCCACTGCAGCATCACAATAACATCCTAAACACACGCAGTAAAGACACACGGCTCGTGCCCTTTTCCCGCACCGATTACAAGCTCCAGTCTTTAAGTCACAGTCTTCCGTCCATATTAAACAAATATCAACGCATCAAATGTTTAACACCTGTTCAACTGCTACAACTTTTTTCCAATTGTAATGCAGTTTGTCGCTACAGTGTTTTCTAGTTATTCTTTCACAGTTTCCTTCCAATTGCTCACGAAGATGCCTTCTCATTATTCATGCGATTTGTGTCAATCTGTAACAAAAAAATGCAGTGTTTGTGTACACATTTGCTACTGACCTACTTTTAAGTGTTTCTTTATTTTTTTGTTTGTAAAGCTGAATATTTCATGTTAACCTTTTTTTCATTAATATTATTATTATTGTTATTATTTAGTGGTCTCGTCTATGCTGCCTTGCAAGGGTTGCCTATGCCTCGTCAAGCTGTTTGATTACAGCTTTTAGCCCAGGTGACCCACCAGCCTTTCTGGTATATAAAGATCAAGTTCAAGTATTTTCCCACAAGCGACTAATGTCGTACGTAATGCACTTCCTAGGCACGACATAATTAAGCAAAAAGTAATAAGGTCAAGTCTAGTGCGACGGTGAAAGTAAGATACTTTGGACAAGTTGCGACGTTTTTCGTGCATTTAGAAGCACCGTTTTCCTTGACATGAAACAATTAATTATTTCAACGCCGACGTTCGCGTAATGATTAACGAGTAACAGACAAATATTTATTCAGGCCTTTTTCTCAGTGTCTGGCGGAAACTTTCGGAGTGACGATACCTCTTCACACTCATCTCAGACGACGCTAAAATCTACAGTAAAAAAATTGCGAGCATAAGGAATGCAAAAAATGCTGAGTAATTAAAGTAAAATAATTGACTGGTTATTCACGAAAAAAACTTTCTATGCCAGGTGCCCCAGCTAATTGTAACCAATTTTTTTAAAAGACGTACAGGCGTAAAGGTACCATTTGCGCATTTTTTTTTTACCACGGAAGTCCGTCAACGGATTAGCAGGCGCTAGAGCATATCCTGAGGCCACTGAAAACGCAAATTCGAGTCGGGGACTTCGATCCAGAGATGAGCAGATTTTGTTTTCGGAGAGCACATCTTACTGCACTGAAGTAGCACCGCTATCGCGTGATATTTTTGTATTTAGGGAGTTTTCTATTTATGTGCAGTAAGAAGATCCACGTGAATGGTACCTTGTTGTAAACATTTCAGATTGCTGCCTTTCAACACAATTTACAACTTCCGGACTGACACTTTTTTTTTCCCGCAGCCAATATTGAAGGAGTTAACAGATTAGTATTCATTAAGTGATTAAGTTAGAAAGAAAAAAACATGCTGTAGGCATGGTCACATGGGGGAGTTGAGTTGAGTTGAGGTTTTGAATGCTACAGGTGGGGTTAGCCTTGCTTTATCTGCCGGCAATTGCTCCACCGCAGCGTCCATTCTATATTAACAATGTCGCATGTAACCCGCTTTGCGCACAGTCTCTTATAATAGCACACATTCTCTCCCGCAGTCACCAAGGCTCCGAACAGCACTCATTTGGTTTCACTCGTCTAGGACACTAAGTCTAGTTTAACAACTTGGTTACGTTTAGCTTCGACATCTGGTATGTACGATAAAACAATCATCGAGATGTCTACATTATATTTGGTCTTACATAAGCCCCAAAGAGCCCAGAGCAAGATGTACAATGTTCTTCACACGCCAGACTGGTTCCGTATTGGCCTTTGGTTTGTCTAACGCTTATTTTATTGCTGGGTGGAAAAACTGAGTGCGGTCCTCGACCAACCACTGCCTACATTTGCATGTAGAAACCTTTGTGAATATGGTCTACCTTCTTTCTTTTTCTAAAGCTTGGTCCTGTTGAGGTGGAACACCCCGCGTGTGATGATAAATGTGATGTTGCATGGGCGCTTACGACGCGCATAGCTGCAATATGAAAACCAACGATCAGTTTAGGAACAAGAACAATTTTTATTATTTCTGCACTGATGCTTAAAACGTCGCGTGCACATCATTCGTACGCCTGGCAACCATGCGCGGCGCAGCACGCCATATGTATTTCCACATCCTGTATTTGTACATAGTGTATATTTCCGCCTTACCCCTATCCTTTCTTACTACTGCTCCCCCCTTGTTTCCCTCTCCCTCTCCTTTTATTCCCGCTAACCGAAGCGCAGGTGCTGCAGATTTCGATGGCAGATGCCGCGGCTAGCAACATCTTTTCCTTCCATTGTTATTTTTATTAATAAATAGCCACTAGCAACAACATCATTCGGTCAGTGGAAAACAGTTTATGAAAAAGAAAATGGCGTGCTTGCCTCTCAATCTTACGGAGTGGTCGTTGTTTGAATGCTCAACATGCGCCCCCTTTCACATTGTCTACGAAAGTGGTGGGACCTAATATTGCATTGCACCCGGTCCGCTCCCCTGCCATGGCAAAAAGAACGGAGGACGCGCGAGATAGCGGGAAGCAGGGCACGGAAGACGGTTGGTGCTCACAGTGCGCGAGTGCACGTCACGCGTGAGGATGAACAGCGCTCAGGTGAGAGAGGCGAATACCAAAGGAGAAGAAACAGACGGGATATAACCTGTTGTCCCTGCTGTTTCTTTTCCACATAAAATTGTGATTAGCGCCGCAGGACCAACATTTCTGCGCCGCGCAGCACCAGCCCACGGTCGTGTGACTCCATCATCGGCGCATTGGGCCAATGCGTAGAGCGTTGCTAGTCAGGAGCGGCCTGTTACTGTGCGGGTTGTTCTTGATGCTGATCAGTCGACTCAGGCAGTGAGCAGGATAAGCAGCATTGGCAACAAACAAAACAGGCGACTAGACAATTCGAGTGCATGCTTACGGGGTACACCTCACTGGTTCGAAACTGTGCGGCACTTCCGGTGTGCTCATAACACCGCGCACTTCATGAACGGTCTCTACTTCGTGGAAGTTTCAAGCAACCGCACATGCGTTGATGTGAAGCCTTACCTCTTGGGGTGGAACATCAAAGGTTAGCGTCCTGAGATCAACCTTGGTGTAGTTTTCGATGCAGGGGAGAATGAAAAAGATACCTGCAAAGAGTTAATACGGCGTCAGAACGTAACTAGTGGCAGTGAAATGAATGGATGGGTGCAGGTCTGAACAACAGGACAAAATAAAAGAACAGCCACCCCTCTCGTGTACAAGCGGACTAACAGTGAATGCGCGCTTTGACATTAGTGCTACTGCACTTTGTGCTATACAGAACGGTCGTGAATCCTCTAGACAGCGGTAATTAGAGACCATTGGAAGAGGATTTCGACCCTCTGGGAAGGCTTTATGTGGCTGCCGCTGATGGAGGTCTTGTGTGAAACGAAACTGGAAGCCACACACATTGTCGTGCACAAATCACCAACTAACGAGGCAGTACAAAACAGCAGCGGAAAAAAAATGGAAAAATTTCGGTTGAGAGGTGTCAGGTAATGGTATTCTTAGCGTAAACAAAAAGCTATCGTGAAGTATTAAATCGGTAGCCACTTTACTCGAACTGCATCATTTGATGTCCTGAAATCTTTGAGTTCATATGGGTACTACAACATACATGTTTATTTTGTGCAGTTTATAATGTCCAACATAGTTTATTGACGGAAGAAAATGATTCCTCACACGGAGAACGCGTGCCACGTTTTCTGCGTGCTTACGACGTTTGTCATTCGTAACAACAAAAATGACCAAAATGCAAGCCGTGACGAGCAAAAATGGGTTCTCTTACCGGGCCCTTTCGATCCCCCTTGCAGGAGTCTTCCCAACCGGAAAATAACTGCGCGTTCGTACTCCTGGACAACCTGCAAGTTGCGCAAAGGGAATAAAGAATGTGAAAGCATGATGTTTACTTTAGCATTTGTTTGCAAAACAGGGTAATGATATTAATAGCATTGCTAGTAACCTTCTTGCATTGCTCTTACCGTCTGTTTTTGCGGAAAGCACGTTCTGCGATAACAAAGCGTTCTCTAAACTGCAGAAGCTGTTATTGAAGAGTTTTAGTACAGCGGGCTTTGCGTGATTGCGTGTTTAGTGGAACAGTAGGTTCACAGTGCGCATGCGCAGAACGCTAACGTGAAAATAGGGATTTTAGAATATGGTGACGCTATTGCTTACGGGCTTAGGGCAATATCGGGGGACCAGTGCTCAGACGCAAGACAATAACGCCCCTCCCCCCGGTTATTGTCCTGCGCCTGCGTACTAGCCCCCCGCTATTCCCCTAAGCCCATAACCGATAGCGTCACCATATTCTATAAGCCCCTAGTAGTGTTAGCGTACACACGCAATTTTCAGAAGTTAGCGTTGCGGCAGTTGCGGCTTTTGCGCACCTAGCCCGAAAACATGGCGGCGTACTTCCAAGCGGGCTCTGAGACAGGCTTTTAGGGAATCGAATCCCTATCCCAAAACCCCCGTTTGTACTCCGGGCCACCAGGGTCTGCGAGGTAACGAGCGCTTACTTACCGCGGGCTCCTCACACAGATTCTTCCGGCTCCGAGCCTAGACAACCGCTCCTGCGGTTTTGCGAAATTCTGACTGACTTTTGCGAACAATGCCGGCTTTACTCATAAGGCGAACGAACGAACCCTGAGGTGCTTGCAGACCAACTCCTTGCTGTGTCTTGCGATAGCAAAGCATTTTGATCACAAGATAGATGGGCGATGCCCGCACAGTGGGGAGGAGACTTCCGACATCTACCACATGGTGTGGGCATGGCAACAGAATCCTACCCTTTCCCCCGCCCACCTGAGAAGCACGGCAGGCGGCTGGTAGAGTCCGAACGGGCAAGGGCGGCAGCTTCATCCAGCGGGGTCCCAGACTAAGCACTCCACTCATGTAAAAGGCCCTTTTTAGGCCCACACGCTGTCATTTCCTGATAAAAATTTTTTCACCACAACCGCTTCCTACGAATAAGCAGTCCTTGGGGTTCTGGTCGGCGCGTTTATTTGTAACTACTGGTGGTATCACATTTCGTCACGACTGACCTTGCTTCGATGACTAAGTTGAGCTGCAATTCAGCCCGGTTTTTAAGATGCGCTCTCGAATCTGGAGAGCTCTAGCCTATTGGGGCCTCCCGCTGCGCTGTAACCGTCCGCAACTGCTCGGGACACAATAGAAATAGGTTTCGAGCATTGCCACCGTGTTTTATGAATTTCAGTAATGTAGGAAGCCAAATGTTATTAATTTTAGTAAGTATTTCGAGAATTGCATGCCATGTAATCGAAAATATTCTTGCTTGAGCGGTTTGTATTTAGCATTTCCCTGACTAGATGGCGGCACAGTGTGACTTTTCTTATTTCAATATTTTTAATCACCAAGGTATTTTCTTCGGCATTTTGCTGTCGAAAATAAGTTACTGTATCAGGCCCAGATATATAATATTTTGGTCAACCGGTGATGTGGCAACGATTTTAAAAGCGCCTTCTGCCTTCATGTCATGTAGATCGCGTTTAACGTTTCCGGGACGCTATACTATAACTCTAAATGAGGACAATTTGTTTACGGCACGCTAACGTAATTTCCCTTAGGTCAGCTATCACGCTAAAGTTATACTACAACTCTGTGTTATTTTCAGTTACAGCTACTCACCCACAAGGTTTTCATTTATTGTGGAATCAATGTACCCAAAACCTTCCGCGCGTCGCCGCGTTGGTATGCGAATATTTAGGCGAGAAAGACTTTGTCTCGCGCCGAAGGATTTCGAAAGCGAGTAATTGGCTTAGGTAAAGCTCTCACTTTTTGTGGTAAATATTGCCGGACTACTTATTTTGTAAGTTTCTTTATTTCGTAACAATATCCTCACAGCAAACGAACGAGATCCAGCCGTTTTACCGTAAAACAAAATAAATACATCTGATTCCAGCCATCTCGCACGCTGCACCCCTGGTCAAGTGAGAAGCCAACTAAAAAGTTGCACGCTCTTGACACAATACCAACTAAGCGGCAAAAAAAAACAACAACTTTGGTTCAATGTCAACAACGAAATTTTAAAGGAGTAGAGGCACCACGTTTGGAATTCGTACTAAGCCTATAGTACTGTTGCTGGAAATGCAAACATTACTCCCACTACGTATAAATTGTGGCTATGACGCAAAAGATAATTTCAAATGACGTTAATGATTGCAAAAGTGAGCAGGTCCACCGCCCTGACCTTGCCGATAACGGCAGCAGCGAGACATAGACATACAGACTTCCGCAAGGCAAGGAACAGGGACGTCATCAAGAAAGCCACGCCACAGTTTTTTAACCCTAACAGTCACTAAACTCCGGATCAAAATCCGGTCAGAATTAGAGGCCATTAGCTGATGGCGGCGCCGCCTGAGGACTTAGCAATAAGCCTTTCGAGGCTCTACAACAGTTTCGAACGGCTTGGGGCCGTTAATCTGAAAACCTCAAGGGGCGTGACAATTCGCAAATCCTTAAACTACATGGACCTTATGGTGATTTTCGCTACTGATATTATCAAAGAGCTCTGAAGGCCTGAGAGCGTTTTGTCTGGTCTTTGTCCATGCCACATCAGGACTTTGTGTTTGACTCTGGGAGTTCGCCAACCCTCTGAGCTTTGGATTTGGTTGTATTCTTTGCTCTGAAGGACCGCGTGTGTGCGTGCAGGACGCCAGAAAACAGGTAAGTACATGTGCGGTGGTCGCCGCACTCGACAAGGCGCCGCGCTGCGGTATGTTAATGTTCTGCTGCCATCACATGCACGTGCATGGCTAGCTGCCGGTATTTTAGACTCTCCAGGAGGCTAAAATGCTAAAAGCAAAGGAAATATTGCTGCTCGCGCGCAGCTGTCGCCTCATTTGGTGTGTGAGTTTGTCTACAAAACAAAGATTTTGGTTTGATCCACCGTCGTCAAGACGCTGGCACTCAAGAAGCACTTTCCTGGAGGGTATAGTTAAAAAGGTAGCTACACAGATGCCTATCCTTACGAGACTTGACAGATTCACTCAATGCTCACTGGCAGCCAGGCAAACTATCTACTTCATCAAAGTGTCCCTCTTCTACCGCCTTACTGGAGGATGGCGGCCAGCGGACTCATATAGACTGCGCTGGATTTCTTTGCCTTTCCTGGGACTTCATTTGACTTCATAGACCTTTCCTATGCATCCCCGCATAAATCGAAGAACGCTGTCTTTGGACTTTTCGCGCAGCCACTTTTTCCGTGCTCTCGCCACGTGCTCACAAGAGCCCAGCGAGGAACACGAAGAAACATACGTACGTCTCTGGAAAGTTTATGTCGCAGAGAGAACGAACGCCAATAAGCGCTAAATTCTTCAAGAATTTCTAGTATAATACACGTGAACAGGGTTTCTCTCGTGTTATTCTGTGCTTTTGACTCTGCTTGTACTTGAGTATATTCGCAGAGTCCGGTAGATTATCTTGGCTTGACCGCTTACGCTTCTCGTTAAATGTTCAAAGCACAACGCCGACTGATCTTGAAACAGGTCTACGCAGAAGTGAAGTCGGCTTCTAAACGCCCATTTTTCCCGAAGACAGCGAGAGGTTTGCATGTGTCGGATTCTTTTCTCGTGTGAAGTCTCCACCTGTCATTATCACCCTTTGTTCGAACTTGAATGAAAAAGAAGGTCCCGTCTCGCTGAAAATAACTATTCCTTCTTGTCTTCTTCAATTAAATGCCAAAAACACATATTTTTAATGCTAGTCTATCTTAAACAAGAGTGCAGCAGTTTTTAAAATAAAAATTGGAACACAAAGTTCTAGTAACCAGGCGTTTTTCTTCGTGCTTTGTTGAGCTTACTGAGTGAGGCTGCCACTGGCTCGAGACATTTATAACAACGTACATGCGTTGTCGTAAGTTACTCAAAAGCGATTTTCGCAAAAAAAATTCTTTAGCATCCAATGCGCATTGCTTAAGATTTAATGGCGCTCTGTAAATTGAGAACCAGGTTGCACATGCCTGTTTAGGTTGAGTGCAAATGCGCCGATGAGAATAACTTTTCTTCGCAAATATTGCGTTTCATAAAATGTTTCATATGAGTGCAAATTTCGCAGAAAGGCGCTGTAGTTTGATGCCGGTTACCCAATGCATTTCACGCGTTAATACTGTTTTAGATTGACTCCTGCGAGCTAAACACTCCTGATGACAAGCGAGAGGGCCAAGGTGATTGGCTGAGACGAATTCCAACCAATCACAAATGGCGACTACGTGTGATTCATTCCACCGTCTCATTTCGGCAGCTGCGCGATCACTGATATACATGCAAAGCCAGGACAACATGCGACAGAAGGCACGCCATGTCATACCTTGATGCAAAAAAGCAATGAGAAGGGAAAGGTGACCACGACAATCACGAACGACAGAGCGGTGAGAATCCAACCACAGAGTCCGAGTCCAGCTTCCGCAGATTCTCCTGAAACCAAGAAGAAAAAGTGTGTTAGCATTCGAAGCATCAACCTTTAAAGTTCAATAAAATTGTCAAAAGTGGGGAATCCAGAATTATGAACCACTAAACATCCCCTCAATATTGCAGCCACGGATGACAACATAAAAAAATAATCCCATACGCCACTGCTGGGTGCTCTATTTTGACATTTAAATTTTGTATACATTTAAATATAGAAGTCAAATAACAAAGCCAGTATTCCCGAACACATCTGCCCAGAGTCACAGCCCATTTTTCATTCCGGCAGCAGTCAAATGACCTCGAGAAAATTTCAGTGTTGGTTATCGATCAAGCTGCGAAAATTTTTTTTTCTTCAGATAAGCCTTAAAATCGGAATCTTTTCAGTGGATGGGCGCTGGTTAGAATAATTACTCTAATAGTAAGCAACTTAATAAATGACATATTTGCGCATTGCTAGAATACCCCTTTAAATCTTCTTTGAAAGGGGGTTAGCCCTACTCCGGTTTTAGTTGCACATTTTTATTTTCATTCTGCACAGTTTCATTCCGTATCAACATATTTTAGACACTTTTTTAATTCTATATATTAATATAAGGTCATATAGGGCAGCTCGAATCGAATGAACAGAAGTCGACAGCACTGCAGGTACATTCAGTTCCGGAGCTCAAGCAGGCCGACTTGTCGATACAAAAATGGTGTGCACATGAGCGAAACAAGCGTGTTCAGCTGTCGACACATCTCCCGTCGATGCGCACCGGTGCTCGCCCGCGAATACTAGCTCCAAGACGTCGTACTAAGCAAGGCTGGGCGGGGAAAAAACCGAGGGCTAGCGAACAAAATGTTAGTCTGCCATTGTCAACTTAAAGCTTAGCGTCAAGCTTTTCCTTGAAAACTTTACATCAGCCAAACCAGCATTGAGTGCTGGCACTGCGCACAAAAAAGCACGTAAAAAGTTTTATGAAAGTTCTGTACAAGGTTTCTTGTGATCCCAAATAGCGCATAACATCCATTACATATAAACACGCGAATATATAGAGCTCAGAGTTGATTTGTACGTGGCTTCTTGAAGATTACTTAGTTGGCTTCGTGAAGCTGACCGTAACGAAAAATTGTTTGAAGAAACCCTGAGCTGACGCCTTCCCTTTTGCTCTCTCCAGCGTGTCGTCCACTTTATCTCTTTTTGCACTATTCCGCCGATTAACTTGTACTCCGTCAAACAACGTTGGAAGCCGAGATTTGGGGTGTGGGGGGGGGGGGGGGGGGGGTGGACTCCTACGCAAGAGGAAGGGAAAGCGTGTTCGCGATCGCGTCGATGAGAAACGGATGAGAAAGTAATGACGAGGGCGCTCACGATTGGCTAAGCCTTGCACGTGAAGCACTGCATATTCGTACACGGACACAAGCTCCGCCCTGAGCACGTGACGCAGCCCGAGAAGGGGAAAAAAAAAGGAAGCGCCGGCGTCTGGGAAACGAGTTTCAAGGCTCTTCTAATCACTTTTCGAAGCATGAATAGAGCCCGCAGTAATTTCCAGGTAAAAAAAGCATCGGGACGTCGCAGCGCCCACGGGTTGTCCTGAGGCGTTTCTGGGGATTCAGCTTCGATATGCGAGCGGGCCAGGCAGTTCAGAAATGCGAGTACTTATAAATCACTCTCTTTGAGAAGCCGTTGCACGATAGGGGAGCATCGCAATGGCAGTCATATTGCCGGGACCAGTAATAGGCTTCCCGCAGCCATATAGTGCTCCTATATATCAGATTGCCGTCCGCGCGTTATTTGTGAAAAGACGGCCCCAGCTCACGAGTGGAAAAGGAAAACAATGCGCGAGGAGGCCGCAGCGGGCCGAGATGCCTGCGCCGTCCGCCATGAGCGTAAGGGGCGAGATTAAGCAACCACGGCAATCGTCGCTAACCCTGGGTCCCGGCCAGACAAGGAGGAGAGGGGCAGAAGGCGGGAAACAAAAGCAGCAGCCGGGGCAGCGGGAGCAGCCAAGAAGTTTTGGCCGCACGGACCAACTCCTATTCAGCGTGATGAATGTCACGGAAGAGTCGTCGGCGCCGGCAGCATTATTGGAGGCCGCCGCTCTCCTGTCCTCGTCGCGGGCGCGCGGCTCTTCGGGCGCACTTTTACCAGCGCGGAACTAAACGCGGCGGTGCATCTCTCGATCTTGCTCGCTTGTGGTATTCGCGCTACACCATTCATCTCGGCGGCGGGCCCCGAGCCGGCCGCCGGCCGCCAATGGTGGGCCGGCTGAAAGGCCGCGCACTCGGACGGACCTTCGATGCGTCATCCCGCCCCTTCTGGCCGTCCATGCACGGGGCGCGCGCGAGCGCGCGCCCCGGCGCGAGCTGTTCGCGGCGCAATATCGGCGTGATATATCAGCGGCCGCGAGTGGCCTCAATGGCCGCGGTGTATGAAGACGTCCCAAGAGTGATCGGCCGCGGCGCAACAGGGCCAGCCGGGTTTGCCCGGGATTGCGCCGCCGTCGCTGTCTCAGTGGGCTTGCCTTGCCCCGTCTCTTATTTCTTTCGCCGCTCGCTGGGCTGCCTCTCGACATTGTTTTCCCGATAACAGGCCGCACAACGCCGCTCGCATCAACGTGGCAGCGCCAAATGCTTCGATCATTTAATACTCTCTTTTTGAGCGCGATTGTTGTCATACGAGAGAAATGGATGTAAAACGAACAACTTCGCGGCGCTCGCCTCTGCGTCTGAGGCATGAAACACAAAATCGTGTGCCTGGCGAGCAGACAGCAAGCGACGCGGCCTGTCCCTGGCCGTCGTACGAAGCGCCTAAACACAGTCATGACCCCAAGCGACGGACTGCAGCACCCCATAAGGTATACCTTCTGGTCCCGCCTGGCCGGCCACGGACACTTCTAACATTCACACGTTGGGGGAAGGCCGCGCTGGTCCGAGTACGTCAAGGTGGAGCTTCAGTGCAAACATTGCCGCTCAGGTTTATTGCATCGGTGATATACAGTGTTTCTCGTGGCAGTGAAAAGATAATTTTCATCGACAAAAACGAAAGGTTCGGAGTCTCCTTTTGGTCTTACGTGCCGTATACGGCCCACGCATGAAGGAAGCGGGTCTTCTTTATAATATGAGGCGATGTATCTCGTCAGTAACAAAAAATGACTGCACATGGACCTTGGAAACACGTGGGTGCCTATTGTTTAGCGGATGTTAAGCAAATGGAAGGAAAGCCGCAATGAAATACATCAGATCGAAAAACAAAGGGGCGAAAATTGGTACAGTAGGTGCTGATTATGAATCATGTAGTAAATACAATGAATCATATTGAAAGGGAACCATTACCTCTCTGACAGTTTCCTGTCAGAGAGGTATTTGTTGCGAGCCAGGTAGCAACCTATTTTAACCTAATTTGCGCTCCGTCTTCGGGACTTTTGAACGAGCCTGAAATTTCTCAAGTCATTCGCAATTAAGGTCCCACATCGTAACGAAGTCCTGGCATGCGCATACAAAGCCAGGGAGCTTCGTCTTTGAGCGTTTTTCTGCATGAACTTTGAATATGTGACACACTTTAGATTGTCCAAAATGCCCTGTCTTCTCCTCTAGCAGTGGGACCCGGTGTACACCAGCACGAGTAATGCCTGGAATGCCTTTCTTTGTCTTTTCATTATTATTTTCTTGAACCAGATGGCCTTATTTAAATGCAATAGCTTTTAGGTTGTCGTCTCACAAAAAATTTCAGACTTCTCTGTCACAAAATTCACTGATTGGTTAAGAGAGGTCGCGTGACCTGCCCTGATGGGCCACCGTGATTGGTCGAGAGGGGTCACGCGACCTTGTGACGTCATTACAACCTGGCTACCTTGGCCAGTGGTAACATGGCCACCGATATGTGAGCAAACTGCCCACCGGAGCAGGTGACCGCAGTGGCCACCTGACAAAGTCCCAAAAATTGCAAAAAATTCCAAAAGGGCCTCCAAAATTTTGGAAGTAGGCCTACCCCAAAAATCAATTAGGAAGGATTAGTGAATGGATTAAGGTGGATTAGTGCGTCGGATTTGTATAACCCCATATGATAATCGAATGGAAGGTAGTCGGACATTGGTCAAGTGTTTAGGGGAATCCCCCAATTGGGAGTAGATTTGCATTGAGGGAGCAATTAATCATTGGCACCCACCCGAGCGCAGCCATACGGCTACAAAAGAAAGCTATACAGCTTGCACAGAAACTTCGACGTTAAGAAAAACTTGTCCTGGTCCTGGAATTCGAACCCGCGACCAGCGTTTCACTGGAGCAGTCGCTCTATATAATGCCAAAACAACGGAGTCGCTGCTGCGGGAGTGCCACGCACGCTTCACTGCATACCTGACTCTTTATTTCATTCCTGCTATTTTATTTTTTTTTCATCGTCCTTAGGGGTTGCGAGACCAATGTCCGCAATCAAAAGCGCTCTTTCGTGACACGGGATCAGTACCCTGCCAGCATATATGAAAGCCACGAAAATGCTTTGAAATTTGCTGTCGTTACATCGTTTTTAAAGCTTGCAAACGGAGCATCAGCCTTGTTTGGTGCGAAACACTGTACTCCGCATGAAGTAAAATAAAACATACGTCACAAAAAGAAAAAAAAACAATTGGTAGTCTTGTGCACACTATTCATGTCATTTTGGGCTGCAAAATAATGCTAAGTTGTGCGCTCTCCTTTTAAAACGAGGGTGTCTTCAGAGATACGGAGCGAACATTCGGTTCGGACGCGCACGTAGACAAACAGCGCGTCACAGCAACAAATTTCAAGGGAAAAAACAGAACGGCCAACCTTTTCGGTGCCACCCCCCACCAAGGGCGACCCTCGAGAGACCCTCAGGGAGCAAGCGCTCGTTTCTCTATTCTTCCTTATACACTGGGGCTGTTTACGTGACGCATGCATCGTTTTGTTTGGTTCAGGTGGGATTTGAAAAGTGCTTCGCTTGACGCTGGGTCTCTTGACATTTCGTTCGCTAGCAGTGCGCTCCTTTTCTTCTTGTCGCGAATAAAGGCGAAGCTTCGTGGGAAAGACATTTGGCAACCAAATTTCGATTTGTTATCATTCAGTGCTTTCTTTGCTTTTGTGCTGTTTTTTCCCCCTGTTGTGCACCTGTATTCTCTTCCCCTGTGCCTTCCGGGACGACTGATGTTTTACGGCAGTGGGTATAGGGAACTAGGAGGACGAAGAAAAGAGAAAGAAGCAGCGCAGAAGCCTGCCGGAAAACTCAAATTGCCGGGATCAGGGGCGTATGGTGCGTAAAGATATTGCGTCGTGCCTGTATAAAGATGGAAAACTGCGTGAACGCGTCACGTGCTTACGAGGCTCTTGCACGGCAGTTTATTTCTTTAAACAGCTGCGGCTTGAGGCGGTGTGTCCTTAACAAAGAAAAGGCCGCTGGAAAAAAATTGGTCAGATAAATGCACGGTGATGATATTCCCTGCTGCCAATCCGCTACACGGAAATAGCAATGTGTTCTGAGCCTCCATGTGACCTTTATTTTAAGGTGAAGCGGGCAGAGTGGGTGAGGGAACAAACGCGTGTTAATGACATCCTAGTCGAAATCAAGAGGAAGAAATGGGCTTGGGCAGGGCATGTAATGCGAAGCCACGGTAACCGCTGGTCCTTAAGTGTAACACAGTGAATTCCAAGAGAAGGCAAGCGTAGCGGGTGGCGGCAGAGGGTTAGGTGGGCGGATGAGAGTAAGAAGCTTGCAGGCATACGGTGGGTGCAGATGGCAAAGGATAGGGTTAATTGGAGAGACATGGGAGAGGCATTTGCCCTGCAGTGGGTGTAGTCAGACCGATGATGAAGAAGATGATGATGATAGTGATGATGAGCGAAGCATCCCTTTTGTATTAGAACAATAAATAGAGTGGAGATTGTCAGAGGCAAACAGCCCAGTGTCTGAGTGCCAAGCGTTCCTCTGTCAGTGTGCAGGCCTTTCTACGCCTGAGAAGCTACTACCAAGACCGACACAAACACACGTATCTACCATTCTCCAGTGCACAACGCGACGATATATAACTTGATGGTTAATATACATCGAAACTTTATGTCAGTTACTCACTGTGGCTGTACGTAAAAACCAAATAGATTTTATTTTGTTCGTATACCCGCTGTCCGCGTTTGATTCCAGCCTTCTTTACGTAAAAATGTCAAGCGAAGACTCATTTGAATTTAATTGCCCCTTCCTTTTGCAGCGTTTCACTCTAAATGTGCTGGCATCACAAATGTCACGGATCTTCTCGACGTTGCTGATGTGACTGCTGCATTTATATTTGATTTTTGAGTACTAAAGCACGTGTAGCCATGGTAGTCAAGTCTCGGAAACGTTAGCCTGAACCTCTGCTACGCGACAAAAAAGAAAACATCAGGCATGCCCTTATCGAGATGGCGGTAGGGCAGGGTTTTTAAGGGGAAAGGAAAGGCGCAGTAATTGCGGAATTCACGGCGGACGCCTGGAACTGCACCTTGAGGGAATGATTCGAGGAGGGTGTTACAGGAGGGAGAAAGAGTCGCCGTAATGAAGGGTTCCAGGCTAAGGTCGACCACATGGGGTTCTTCAAATTGCACCCATATCTCAAAATCATTTTCACCCTCTTAACATGAACTTTAGGGTGTTGGCTGAGCGAGCTGATTTTCAACTGCACTACGATTCAGGGCGTGGGATGGAACTTGCGTCTCGACTCTCATTTGACAGAACGCAGGATGCCCTTCAGAGAGCAAACAAAGCGCCTTTTTTGAGCGCTTTTAGCCGTCGCATTCGCTGGCCGCAGATCCGCTGGTCTTCTGCGTGGCTGTTTGGTGTACGCGCCACTTAGAGAAGCTTCGTAATTCGAATTGAACGGGCACCACCTGTTTACTTGGGAACTGCGCCCTGATCAGGGCAATACAAAAAACGGCAATAACTTCTGGGAAGGAAAAACAAGGGGAAGTCTGGGGTGAAATGAAAAAGAAAGGGTTAATAATTAAGAATAGCAATTGGGAAAAGTTGGCAGGCGGGCACCGTTCCGGTTAGAAGAAACGATATTTACTGCCTGTCCGATGATCTTCGCGAACGAGTGCAGTTGCGCGGTGAAATAATTGAATGGACGAAAGAGCGGCGGCGTTACAATTTTCGTCTTTTCTTCAAGACTGCTCGCCGCTCCCCGGACACTAACGAGCATTTGCGCCGGCAAAACGACGTTGCGGAGGGAAAGCGGTATGCTTGAAATAAACCGCTTCTTGCTGAATTCATTATTTCTGTTATCTGCACCCGAAGGTGGCGCTGGACAAAACGGAACGTCCGTCGGGCTCCTCCGTATATACCTCCCCGGGGGGATGGCTTTTAAGGAAAATAATCTCGTAACTGAGAAAAGGGAGCGCGGAAAAGAGCACCGGGGTAAATTGAGAGCATCGCCGGAAGAGGAGAAACAGGCGGCCGTGCGAAGGCCGGGATGAGAGCAGAGCGCGAGTTACAAAGCACCTGGTGGGGCAGCGATCCCTGGGACCCGTTTCCATCATAAACGCGCGGCGGCGGTGGCAAAAGGGCTCCCCATTCTCCTGAGAGGTATTTGCGCCAACACAAATATACGGCGGGGCCGGAGAGGGGGGGCAGCTTTCGGCCGTCCCTCCGACACACAAGAGGACCGCGAGGAAAAATTCGTTTAAGCCATCCGCGAACTGCAAAAATGGAGCCACGATACGCTGCAAAGCCGAGAAGCGCCGCAGAACGCAAGGAGGGCTCAAATGACGCCCCACAAAGAGCAAAAACGCGGCTGCTGCTGCTGCTCCCGGGGCAGGGCGGAGATGGCGAGTCTTAAGTTACGATACCGAGGCGCTTCCTAATGTCTCCGGCGAGACGATATCCCGACCTTCTTCTTCCCCTGAAGCTCGGCCACTAAGGCGTTTTTCTTTGCCCGTTCCGAGTCACGTGGCGGTTCTTCCTTTGCGTTTCGTGGCCGACTTTTCGTGCGTCAGCTTTGAAATATCGCAGCCGTGAATCAAAGCGATGAGGGCGACCTGTTCCAATGAGTTATGTCTGCGGGCACAGAAGAAGGGGCGCCGAGGACGCCGGCTGCCGCCGCGACTCTTTCGGCCGCCGCCAGATGGGGCCCCTCTCGCCCTCGCTCGCCGCGTGGAACTCTCTGGCGCTCCGCTACGCCGGCGGCTGGCTTGAATGAGACGGCCTCTGAACGGATGGTACGATCTTGGCGCAGTGATGCTGGACAGAAATTAACACGGAGCAGACAGAGTAAGCAGAATGAAGCAACCTTATTAACGGATAATTAATTATTCTTATCTAACACCATGCGGTTTCGTCGTGCGCTCCCAGGTTGCCACCATGCGCCAGGTTTAAAACAAAATATATGAGAACCTCAACTGAGAAGAGCGCGCTCCTTCAGCGAGAGGGAAAGTTTCGTGCGGTACAGAGCAGCTTTAAGTGCTGTTGAGATGGTGTTGCAATGGGCACCCTGCATACGCGGCGCGCGCTGCTGCCGCTACCCCGACACGGTGGTTCGGGCGGCACACTTCTACGGCCTCCTCTTACGTTTGCCGCTGCAATGATGCGCCACTTGGGGGGGGGGGGGGGGGGGGGGGGTGACATGCTTCATCTTTCTGTAGACCTCTCCTGGAAGCGCTGAACGATATATCAGAAGCCTACCTGATATTAGCCTCGTCTCCCCCGGCTTTTGTATTACGCCCGTGAAACCTTTGTGCCTTTATATGCGCTAAAATATAACGGCATGAAATTACGAAAAGTCCCATTGCTCGTAACACCATTCTGTCTCATTATTTGAATTCAGCTCCCAAGCGCCACCAGCTGGCGAAAATATTCAGGGACAGGTGTGCATAACGTATAGTCGCTTTTCCGCGCTATCACCCTGGCACAGAACACAGAAATAAGAATGAATTCAAAAACAGTATGTGTAACTGCAGCCCCCTACCCATCCACTGCAGCCTTACTGCCTTACCTCAAAGCCCAATTTCTCTTGAGAGACGCGAACCAATTATTCTGCGCACCCCATCAGAATTTTCTTTCTCTTCTCAACACACATCTCTCTGTAGTAGCGTGTCTTCTCAACCTCATCCTCAGCCTCTGACCCCTGGACAGAGGGACGGGCCGCTAAAGGACTCCGGGACGCCGACAGTGAATACTCAGGCTGCAACCGCAGTAATAACATGCGCGTTAGACAGATGTATTCGCCAGGCAAGTTGACCTCAAATCTTCCAAACCAACTTGCAGACTTGTAGCCTCGTTTTAAAGGGGGAAAAAGACAAAGTCAAGAAAAAATATCAGAGTGGCGACAGGGCGCCGCAACTACCCAATCGTGAATGGCCGCCCAAGAAGCAAGGAGTAGGAAAAGGGAGAAATAAGGTAAACGCCAGAGACGGTATCGTGCCTATCGCCCGGGGCAGCGCCCCGCACTGAGCCGCTGACAGAAAAGGCGCACGGCGCTGACTTTGGGCTGCTGTACGCAAACAAAAAAAAAAAGGGGGGGGGGGGGGGGGGAGGCGACGAAAAGCCGAAAACAAGCTGTTGGCTTTTCCAGGAAATTCTAGCACGCTGTACGCTATTTGTTTTTCGCTCGTCGTTTTTGTTAAAGAGGCAGGCTCTGACGCCTCGTTTCTACACTTTGTTGGACCCTGCTCTTATCTCTTTTTAACCGCACGACAAGATATAAACTTAGACTGGCAAAAAAGGCAGAGGGTGTTTTAGATGGAAACGAGCTCGCATGCAAGCTATTTGCATGCGTGATCAGATGTTCTGTGATAGGACCCACAACACGCCGAGGGCAGGTAACCCTTCCTTCTCAGTTATGTACATATTTTCCTATCCCAAAGGGTGCTACTCCATCTTTGGCTATCTCGAGGAAGTTTTCTGGTTTATGCAACTCTCCTGTTTTCCTTTCTGCTTCTTTGTGTTGATTCTTGTTTTGTGTCGCACGGACCATTGATAACAAATCATGCTCCTCTCCAACCGCCCCCTCCCCCCTCCCCCCAAACAAGCCGCACGGTCGATGGCTGTAGAAATTTAATACGTGCACTCATTGCCTTCATAGGGAACAAATGATATCGTAGCAAATTCGTTTGAATAGAAAGCAGCTCGCGTTATGCACAAGAGACAAAATGTTGGAAGTCAGAGTGAACCATGGAAATAGAGTGAACCATGGTTTGATTTGGTTTGGTTTATGGGGGTTTAACGTCCGAAAGCGACTCAGGCTATGAGGGATGCCGTAGTGAAGGGCTCCGGAAATTTCGACCACCTGGGGTTCTTTAACGTGCACTGACATCGCACAGAGTGAACCATGATTTGCGCTTATAGGCTGGTGTAAAAGGACCAAATGGACGCGAAATGGACAATGGAAAACCGACAGCTTATAGAAAACGGCGCCTGTAATTCATTTCACTGCAAATCATTCAACACTAATTTGCTCCAATATGATAGAAACCTCAGTGATGGGACTTTTGAAGATGTTCAAGGATTCAAATTTCTACTCCAGCAGTTACCAACATCTGCATTCCGGTACCTCAGAGTACGCTCTCGCACTTTTATAACGCCTTTGTCGTAGCATAATCATATAGAATATGTAGTGTGCTGCATATAACTTGTGCCAAGTTTAAACAAAGATTGCGCCATCTTCTCAGATTCGATTAGAGAAGGATTGTAGGCAGCCGTCTTGAACAGGTCAGCATATTTTTTTTTAAATGGGCTTGATTTGCTAACTAAACATCATAAATTACCTAGGCTTCTCTAGTTAACCTCAGCGATAAATTCTAAGCGGAAACGTTCATAAATGCCCATTTAATCAATTTCTTAAACTTCAGCGTGCTACTCCGTTTCTTTCTCTTTCTTTCTTGGTTTCTTTTTCTTCTCTGAGCTTCAAATATAAACCAAGGCGGATTTAAAGTGGTGGCGAAGGCTGGGCCGAAAAGTGGTTTAGCGCGACTGCAGCACAACCAGAGGATGGGGGGGGGGGGGGGGGGGGGCAAAACACTCATATAAAGAAATGATAAAGCTACAAAATTGGAATGTAATCTGCCAATAGATAAGAAAAAAATATATTAGCACCTTGTTTTATGAAAGAGGTAAGTCATTTTATTAAAACCTGGCAAATTTTGTATTTTTGCAACACTCTTGACCTGCCCCCTATTCATGAGTGTGCGGTGCATTACAGCGCGTCTTTGCAGGCCTTGTTTCGATACCCGGCTAACCCGGCCACGCCAGTGTCTGGAAGTGTTGCTGCCTTTCTATGCTGCCCCTCCTTTACCAGTCACTTTCATTGCGTTCCCAATTGCACATTAACAAGGCCATAACTAGCAGGAACTCGAGCACACAAGGCGAGCACATTTGACTGGCAAAGGTTGGGGCGCGCTGAAAGGCAGCAACCTTCGAGAGGTACGGGCTCGAAAACGCGGATTCTACAGAAAGACCGCTTTATAATTCGCGCCAAAGCTTACGTATGCGTGACGTCATTCTACGTAACGTTTGCGTAGTTTGCCCTCCAAAATCCAGGGGGAGCTGGAGTGCCCACGAGCCGCCATTTTTTGGACCAATGGGCGTCTATGGAGCCTTCGCTACCAGTGTACATCTACCTTGTATAAACCGCTAGATTTAAAAACTGTCACGTGAACATGCGCTGCGGCGTCGCTATTTCAGCCCCCCCCCCCCCCCCCCCCCCCCTCCTTAGCCTTTGCAAACGCACCCCAACGGAAGGAACTCGGTTAAGAGAAGTCGCGATGGGTAAAAGGGCCACCGGTTCTAGCGATAGTTCCGCAAGGAACGCGAGTAGTTCCCTTTGTGAGATTCATGATGCCGCAGCAGGAGCGTGAGAGCGCCGCCTCCGTTTTACAGCATAGCGCAGATGCTTTTTTACCGTCCAACGTAGTCGCACCTATCCTGCACCATCGTGGTTCTAGCGAAAGAAAGTACCCACGCTGACCGCGAAACCATCGATGTGACCGGTGGCCTGTTAACTTACTACTGGCTCTACATAACCAAATTATTTCCATCTGGGTGAACCTTAGGGGGGTAGTATCGCGACGCGGGAGCGCATATTTTCCAGAAAATTTTTAAATCTTACCGGATTTATTTCAAGGTAAAACACAAAACAGCCACGCGAAAAGTTACTTTTGCGGAAGCAGTTTGAGTAGGTATTTCACAATATGCTGCGCAGCTTTTGCACTCAAAATTTACCCTAAAGATAACGTAATAAAGACAGCTAATTTATCCTTCTTTATTACCAAACAAAAACATACTGACCTGGCCAAGGCTACCGCCTAGGGCAGTGCACTGGTGGAATCTTCGCAGAGCGCGCTGCCTTATTTTTTTTTTTAAGCTTGGCACGAGTAAACTGAAGCACCCTATTCACTGCTGCTAACAGAGCGAGAGGTAAGCCCAGATTGCTTGTTTTCGGAATACAAGGCTTACCGTCATCTCGGAGCGCTTTGAGAACAGCTTAGCGTGACTTGAGCAAGAAGCCAGGATCGCGTCGCGTGATTTTCGTGCGCATCCTTTTGAGATGCGTATACCAGCGCAGCATGACAGAGAAGTCCGTCTCCGCATCGTGCTCTCCCTCTTTGAATATTGCAGATTCCGCAACAAATGCGGAAAGCCGTTCATGGCTGCTTGTTCCCTTCTCCACCCTCCCCCTTTCCTTGCGTTCGACTTGGGCGAAGCTGCGAGCGACGTGCCGTGATCGCCACGGTGAGTGGGTGACGCGAACCGCGGTAGGCGCGACGACCTAAGCGCGAATTGCGTGCATTGGTGTGTGGCAGGAAAACTGCGCCATTCACACAAACGGGTCAGGCCTCCTGCCGTTCCACAGCGATGGAAAGAGCGTGAGCCGCATGCCTGAAACGGGGGCTACACTGCGCGGCCCGGAGGCCCGCAACGTGCAGCGGGAGGTGCGCCCGACTTGAAGCGGGCCCAGAATAATGGGGACGTCCTCGCCGACACGCGTACAATAGTGAAACAATCCTCTGCGTTTCGAGGAAATGCTAGATTGGCGGTCTATACACAAAGGGGAACACCAGTCTTAAACTATGGATACAGAGACAGCGCGTTCGGGCGTACACAAGTCATCGAAACGAGAGAGCGCTGTGTTGAAACTCCTCAAACATAGGCACAGGCGAATGACATGACCAGCGTTGCCAGGGGTGAATGCGCTGACAGGGAGCAAGAAAGCGCTAATTCTAGCAGACGAAATACGTTTTCGTCAAAACATAAGTCTGGCAATGGCACCACTTCTTACTGGCCACACGCGTTATTTAAGGACAAGGTCAGGAATAGATTAAAACAAAGCTAGATAATATTATTCACATCATTTCAAGCTTTCACCGACAGTCGGAATTGAAAAGGATTTATGCGGCATCGGGCATGCGACCAAAGGGAGATTATGAGCATGCGACGAAAGATCACATCGGAACTTAACAGGACTATTAGAAACATATAGCTGGTAAATGAATGTGTGATTTTATCGCGTTTTGTTTGCATGAAACATCAGCCTGAAGCGGTAACCCAAGAACCCTCGCATGATTCAGCGAGCATTAATGAACGTACTGTTCAGGAAAAGGAAAGTGCGTTCGGAGAAACAATTCCAAGGTGATGACGTTAGAATAATTACATAACATGACAAAGAAACCGTTTCCTTACGTTGTTAATCAGAAAACAATTGGTAACCTCGTTACCGTTGCTGGACAACGTGCGTGAAGAAGACGTTGAAAAGTGGTCGTCTTACTTAGGTAGGCGGCGTTCCACGCTTCCGCGCGGTGCGCGTCCAGTATTCGCTGGCCAGCCATGCCACCACTGTTAGGGGAATCCGTCCGTCCCTGAGTAGGACTCAGAACCTCACGAGACTCTGCAAATCAGCCGCCGTTTGCGTGCGTGGTTTTCGGTTGTTGTTTTGCCAACGTCACAAATTCACAACGCGGTGAAACAAACCGCTGCTGCCGAGATTTTCGCTTAGCAGAAGCGGCTCATTTACGGCGAAAGATCATTATGTTTCGTTTCTTTCTCCACATCCCTTTTTCGCCACTGACAAGTGTTACAAGGAATTAGAGCGCGTATGTATAAAGGGTACGCTTCAATTTGCATCCAAGCATGCCGCAAATTAACATGACACCGTTATCGTGCCATCTACCGTGACATACCGTTACTGCTACCGGAGTACCGGGAGCCTGCGCGCCGTCTGTGTGCATGCGCAAATCGCCTTGAGAGTGCCAGATGGCGCCAGGTACACGGCAGCTGCGCGCGTGCCTGCCGCGTAGGGACCAATCAGCGCGTGCGGACTGGCGGTGGGCGGGCTCCCGGTAATCCGGTACCGGTAACGGCAACGGTAACACGGTGCACGAAATACTAAATGTGGCCATTATCAGTTGGAGACACGCTATAAAAAGTTCAGTAAAGAAATGCACCACTTCAAGGAAATCAAGCCATTGACAGTTTCGCACATGCGCTGTTTAAAAAAAAAACGCATACATTTTGAACGAGTGAATCGACTGCCTCGCGATTTGTTTGTGAACTGAGCAAAGCGGCGCGAGCGTTGAGCTCCCCTTACCTGACGCGTACATACGCGGAGCGGGCGCCCGGTGTGCCCCGATCGGTCGGCGCGGAGGGGACGTGTGGTGGACCAGCCTTACGAGAGAGGCGTGGTTCTCTCTCGTTCAATGCTGTGACGCAGCTGGTCCTTAAATTTCATCTACCAAGCGGCTCTCGGTACCACCGCCATCAATGAACATACCCTGGCAACGAACAAACAAGCCGACACCGTCGCCCGGCAACCGTGGCCCGATTCCTGCGCTCTTTCCGTGTCGACAGCTGGTCGCATTTCAAGGGTGATCCGGCATTGATCAGGGACACGATTATCCCGAACGCACCTACCGTTCAACCGGCGGCCGGACGCACTTGGCCGGCACGCGAGAAACACATTGGTTTCCGGATGCGCCGGTTCTCGACGGCCGGTGCGGGGCCTCTACTAAAGGGCACGATCAGGGACAAGGCGCTTCATGGCTAGCACGTGATGGCCTTCGCGGAGACGACGGAGCCTGGGGGAATATTGAGCAATTAGACAGACCTCAAATAACTATGCAGTTAAGTGGCTAAAAGGAAACGCCGTCTGTGCACAGCCTTCTGAAAAGGTAGGTATTATTGCCATTCAGTTTTGGGTCATTCCATGCCAAACGTCCCAGACGTTGCGCTCGACCATCTACAATATGTTCAAACAAATTAATGGAAGCTTATCCTAACGTGCGTGATAAAGGCCTGAATATTTTTGCCGAAAAAAAATTGTTTGTGGGGTGAAGGCAGTTTGAATATTTAGAAAAGGCGAGAAACCAGGCACTGCTGAATAATTAATAAAAATTCAAATTTATTGAAAACACTTCACAATTTCTTCATTGACATTTGCACAGATTCTGGCTTTTGATATATTTCGGAGCATGCAGCTTTATATGGCATAAATATTTTAAAAAATCGAAATACCTATGTATGAAAATGTACAATTATTTGTCGTTTTTTGTGTTAAATATGAACTTGCTCTCGGAAATTCTGAAATAACCGTTTTGGTTTTCGAACTATCTAGTACCTATAATAAATGTTACAGGTGATGAAACTGGGTACATCAAGGTAAAAAAAATACTAAAGTTGCAAAAAAGTCTGTTTTGAGCCAACAACACTCGTTAATTTCACCTCGAGGTGTTGCAAGTGAAAATGCAAACAACAGCGGGTTACGTAGAGCAGTTTATTGCTTTTCATTTCTGAAATTTTTATTGGGGCAATTTTTGTTTAAAGTGAAAAAAAATTTTTGAAGCTAAGCTCTCACGCCGCAAGTTGCGTCGTCTCTTAATGCCTCTTCACCGCAGAACACGATATTGCCTGCACTGTGGCCAGACGAAATGTAGAGTTCTCGTTCTTAAGTGAGGAGAGCAGCGCAGGTAAGCATGGGAACGTTCAGTAGTCGAAAAGGTACACGTGGAAAAAGACTTTCTTAACGCTGCCGGGGTGGCACATGTCCAAGTGAGCTAGTTGTTCGGTGTGGTTCTGTCGCACTCAGTCATTGTTGCCAGCCCCATGACAGACGTAAGCACCAGCAGAAGTGCTTGTGAGACGCCGAGCTGGAAATCACCAGAACGATCCGGTGTTGAAACAATCCCCGACGCAGCACCACGTGATACCTGACCCTTGTGGCCGTCAGAGGCTCATGCGCAGTTGTTTCCGATGTGACGTTTTTGTTGTATTTTATTTAATCAGTGCAATTTCTGAATTAATACTCCAGCGACAACTGTAGACGAGCCACTGTGCTGGTGAAAGCACCTTCATGCGAGCGGCGCATTTATGCGCGAGCGGGCCGCGTTCACCGCCAGAGCGTCTCGCGTTACTCGCCGCAAGCCCGCAGCGGAGTGCACTTCGCACCTTCACGTGTGCTCCGAGGCGCGCGCTCTCCGCGATCTTATTCGGATATAAATAAAGCACTTGTGATACGCCTGCCATGCCGGCTGGTCAGCCCTCCTCGTGGTCCATGCGAGACAGCACGTTCAATACCCTTGCTTTTCTTCTCTTGGCTGCCCCGCACCAAAGCGGGTCTGATCGAACTTCGAAGGCGAAAACGATCTCGTTTATTGCATACCATCCGCCGAATGCCACAAGATATCTTCTTTAGCTCCAGTCCTAAAAATTCATCACAGCGAACAACGGCAAACTGAAGTTGCCATCTGGCTATAGGTGTCGTGCCATTTCAGGTGCCGTCTTCTGCGGTGGAAAGGCGTTAACTTAAGAGACGACGCAACTTGCGGTGCGAGAGCTCAACTTCAAAAATTCTTTTTTTCATTTTAAATAAAAATTATCTCAACAAAAATTTCATAAATGAAAGGCAATAAACTGCTCTACGTAACCCGCTATTGTTTGCATTTTCACTTGAACCACCTCAAGTTTAAATTAACGAGTGTTCTTTTTTAATTAATTGGTTTTTTGGGGAAAGGAAATGGCGCAGTATCTGACTCATATATAGTTGGACACCTGAACCGCGCCGTAAGGGAAGGGATAAGAGAGGGAGTGAAAGAAGAAAGGAAGAATTAGGTGCCGTAGTGGAGGGCTCCGGAATAATTTCGACCACCTGGGGATCTTTAACGTGCACTGACATCGCCAAGCACACGGGCGCCTTAGCATTTTTCCTCCATAAAAAGGCACTTTTTGCAACTTTAGTATATTTGTTTTTACTTTGGTGCACGCAGTTTCATCACGTGTAAAATTTATTATAGGTACTAGACATCTAGGCAAACAAAACGGTTATTTCAGAATTTCTGAAAGCAAGTTCGTGTTTAAAACAAAAAACGACAAATATAGTTCAATTTCGTACATTTTTTAATTTTTAAAAATATTTATGCATTATAAAGCTGCATGCTCCGAATTATATCGAAAGCCAGAATCTGTGCAAATGTAAATGAAAAAAATTGTGAAGTGTTTTCTATAAATTTGATTTTTTATTGATTATTGAGCAGTGCCTAGTTTGTCGCTTGTTCTAAATATTCAAACTGCCCTCACCTCACGAATAATTTTTTTTCGGCAAAAATATTTCACGCTTTGACTACACACATCAGGATAAGTTTCTATGAATATTTTTGAACAAATTGGAGATGGTCGAGCGCAACGTCGGGGACATTTGGCGTGGAATGACCCTTTTGTATTTATTTTCTGCTTCTGTGGTATGAAGGCTGGGTACGCAGCGTATCAATAATTTTGAAAACAATGTTGCCCTGAGCATTCTACGCACACTTTTACATGTAGTTCGTAAGCCTGTCGACAATACAGAATGAGTTGGCGTGCGCGCGGCAGCTGTTGCCGACAACCACTTTTGCTACTGCTTTTTTTTTTCTCTGAGAAATATCATCCGGCAGCTACCTAACTAAAAGTCAGTGCCAACATCTCGGGCAATGAGCCATTCATATATATATATATATATATATATATATATATATATATATATATATATATATATATATATATATATATATATATATATATATATATATATATATATATATATATATATATATATATATATATATATTGCAATTTCTGCTGTCATTTTGTCAGATGGCTCGGGGCTACGCTCGCTTACCTGCGATTGTTGAAAGCTTGAGGCGATACCATAAAATGTTTCCGCGGTACATCAAGGAACTGCTGTCCCCTGCTTCCGGGAAAAGCGCCCGCGTACAAGAGAGAAACGAGCCAAGCGGACAACTCTCGTATGTTTGTTTTAATGCTGCACCGCGATGAAGCACTGAAAGAACAAACGCTTGAAATGCTCACGTTCGCTGAATCGATTCCTGTGGAGGCGGAATCAAAACGCAGGAAAAAAGGAAAAACCGGAACGAATGAAGGAAAAACTTCAGCAGTTGCCACTCCGAGCGAGAAGACTGGCAAACAGTGCTGGCTTGTCGGCTAGCAGAAAACATCAGCGCAAGTAATCGTACACCAATCTTTGGATCAATGAAGGAGGGTATCGCTTTCGAAAAGTGAACTCAAATCACTGCAATCCGCCGAGATTCCTTCACTGTCGCTGCATGTGCGCCTCTTTCTCTTTGCTTCGCGTTCTGCCTCCTCGTCTGAGAACAAAGCAAGAAACCGAGAGCCATTCCGTCCACACAAGGAGGAGGAGGAGGGGTTGGATGGGAGGAGAAAAAGACGCAGTGAAGGAATCACGCAAGCAGGCACACACGGAGAAAAAAGAGAGTTGCCTCACGTTTATCGAAAAATCATTTTTCTATCCCTGAGCCAGAACAAAAGAAATGCCTCCGTGTGAAGAGAATAAAGTGCGTAAATTGGGAGCACGAGGGACCGAAAAACAAAAGAGGGCTGAGAGAGAAGCTGAGAGGCCTTTCGGTCGATTCTGCTGTCTATCATGGTCGTTTCGGCTTCACTAAATCGCTTTTAGCTCTCCCGATCAAGTACAAAATATTCCTGCTTCCGAAATTCTGCATAGCGCGGCTTTCTTGGCACCACCTCGAGATGCGGGGAATGTGCTGCTTGTTACTTCGTGGAATACCATGATCTTGAAAAGGTCGGGTCTCGAAACTTTGGCACACAAGTGGGAAGCTGATTACGTCGACGCTGGAGGTAACAGGGGCCAATTAGGGCCGTCAAATGGAAGATCGCGGCCGCGCTGGTTTTGTGCGCATATTCATTGTGACACTGAGCGTGAAAATACTATTTATCGCTAACTATGAATCCTCACCGGGCAGCATCGACCTTATATGATACGTTAAAAAGGCAATGGAAACATGATGGAATCATAAGGCGTTTCACTAATTCACTGGGTCGGAAGAAAGTTAAAGCAAAGAACGTGAAACTAATGCGTAAAGCATTACGCCTTCCATAATTCTACCGAATAGAAACTTGCAGCAAGATAAAGACTCTCGTTTCCGTAAGAATGTCTGAAAACCCCACTCACGTCTGTAATCTCACCTGTAGGGCCGAGAGTAGGAATATCAAGCAAATAAAAAAAACGGTCAGTGGCTGGGGACCACCCCTATTCGGAATCAATGTTAGGCAAAAAGCTCGTATTACCGCTAAAATAATAAGACGATCTTACATTGGGACAAGCGCGTCAAGGCACAAAAGGCGTGGCAACTTCTCCACATGCCAAAACAGGCAAAAAGTCGGGGGGACACTTAAGCTTCGCCTTTAAGGGTATTACGCGACAGTGGTTCCTCTTGCCCACGCAGACATGGACACTGTTTCCTCTTTCACAGTCGCAATCATTACGTGAAACGCCACATGATATGCATGCAAAGCTCAGCTTCCACTAAGCCGTACGAACGTGCCTGCGTGGCGTAGCGATAGCGTGTCTGTCTCTCAACTCGTGCGCTGCTGGTGTGTCTGGCGCCATCTATGGGAACCTTTTGTAACTGCCATTTTTTCGACCAATCCAGATTTTTCCGTCACACCGACGCCGATGCCAACGGCAATGCCGACACCGGCTTTTCTGCGACACGGGTCCCTGACACTGTTGTGTAAAATGCATCTACAACACAGGGAACGGAAGAGAACGGGGACAAATAAGAAACACAAGTATGAAGACTCCAACAACAGCAAGACTGCAGCGCTGACCCGTTTCTGTGGTTCTTCATCGTCAGCGTGTTTTTCGCGCGGCTTAAGATTTCGCGATAATTTAAGCGGTAACCGCATGAGGCGATATTCCTTCGCGATACGTCGCGCGATGACGCCGCCGTCGCCCATCGCTGTCGCTGGTGCAAACCGCACGAAGCGACGAGACTCGGCGTCGGAGTGGCGCGTTTTCAGTGTTGCTCGATTGCGGCCGCTTCAGCGTTCAGTCATTTTGCTTTAATTAACGCGTAGAACAACGCTCTTAAGGCTTCATACAAGATAAAACAATAAAAACATTGAAAAATATATTTAGGTAATAATTTTATTTTTAGTCTACACAAACTCACGTGACGCAGAAAAGTGCGCCCGAGAGACGCTGCGATGAGGCGCCAGGCGACAATCCTGCGCTCTTGCGACTTATAGTGCGTGTAGGACATACCCACAACACCCTTTACTTTTGAACTTCATTAATGAGCATTTCATTAAATTCTTGCATAGCTGCCATGGTGAGGGATGCGTCGGCTGTTGCTCCGCGGAAAAAAAAAAAATCGACTTTCGCGCGCAAGACGGATCGGAAGTTACTCACCCGCAAGGCCTACCGTCATTGGCTAGTCTCGCACGGCACTTCCGGGCGATGGGCGAAATTTTTTGCAAACCCAGAACCTGGGCGACGCGATGAGCGACAGTGCTTCGGCGGCCCTCAGCCCATCGCGCGATGCCATCGCGCGGCGTGTCGCCGCGAATTTTCGCCTCATGCGGTTACTGCTTTAACCGACTTGCCCACACAAGATTTTAATTGACTATATTGCTAGTCCTATCGCTTCTGTGTTTCTTCGTCATCATCGTATTTTGCACTGCTTTAAATATCAGTGTGACAGCAGCTTCTTGCTGCAGTGATTACTCAGAATGCAGGTGTACTGTACAGAAGGCTCCGTCCTTGAATGCGGGCAGTTTTACCAACAGTAACGATGACAAATATCGCGGCTGAGTTTGTGTTCTCGAATAAAGGAGCAAAGTCGGCTACGTGGGCGACAAAAGCCTACATCGAAAAGGCCGCACTATAGCTCTGTGACGAGACGGAGCCGGCTGAGGTTAAGCGCTTAAATAGGTTCATCTTCCCTTGAAACGCAGTCTGCAGCTTTGTCTAAGCAAAAACAAGAAATCATTGTGCAAGCTGTACCTAGGTCACAGCCTTGCGAGCTGGACTTCGGAACTCGTGTCGTTAGCGCAAAGTGTTCCCACTGCACAGTATGCGAATTCGCAACATACACGTTTCCTCAATAACACCGGCGCAAATAAATATGGTACAGGCTTATTTTGTCCTCGCATATTACCTCCGAGGTAATATATCCTTAATTTATTACCAAGGATTAGCAAGGATGTTTTTCCCTTCGAAATGTCAATAATCTGGACAAGGGCTAAAATAGGTAACTAATAATAAAAATACACGAGAAATAAGAAACAAACTGGCTATTTTGGACCCAGTATACATAGCGGTAACCTATAGTGTGTCATTTGTAATTCAATACAACTTGAAGGGCCACAAAACCTCTCGATTGGACGTAACGTACCTTTCATATTTATGAGTGCTAGTCACTGAAGGAACATCTAGGTGTATGCAACGAATACGCTTTCGAAACGCTGATAATGCGACGATATCACTAGGCCCGCTGCATATGTACTGATTGTTTTTCAAGCGACGAAGCCGTCGCCTGGGTTTCGCTTCTCATTATTTTAGGGACAGAATATAGATGAGCTCGAAATGAGGAGGGCTCCCCGCTCCACAAAAGTAGCGCTGGTTATTATAGGGACAACCGGTTCTCGACTATTCGAAAGCCTGGATGCGTACTTCGGTTGTCTGTTCATTAATTTCTCCGAATTATAACCGGAGCTCCTGCGCGGCGGCCAGGCAGTCAGCGTGTTTCAAAGTCAAGGTCTGTTTTTGTTGACATCAATTACAGCGTGATGAAAGCTAGAGCTTCTGGTGACGTTGCGATAAAATGACATACGGTACTGGTCAATTAAGCATTTGGTTTCGTGTCTTCTCTTCGCTGACATGGGCTTACGAATTGTAACCAGGGAGTTCGACAAAATGCTAACTGCAGCAATGTCGATGCATTTCGCGCGTATGCAGTAAGACGCCGAAATTTTGAAACAAAGCCCGTAGACATGCAGATTACTTGAGCAGAAAATGCCGTCTAAAAAACAAAGTAACGACAAATTAATTAGCACATATCTCGAGTCCCTCCCTCCATGGGAGGGACCCGTTGCTGCGCATGTTGACTTCTACAGTGTTTGTCGCAGCCAGAACGCAACCTCTGCCACGCAAGGCGAGTTTCTGTAAGCCCGCTTGATGCAGCCAGATCGCCCCTCGGAAATCGGGATCGCGCGCCACAGCTTCTGCAACGTTGCGCATTACCAGAGTCGTTACGGTGATATGTACAACTCGCACGCTCAGAATTAACTGTAAGCTCTGTGCAAAGCCGACGGTGTAATTAAGCTTCAACTTTAATACTGCGTTCCATACACTTTTGAAAGCTGGTGCGCAGCTGTTGGCGAAAGAAACGCGTTAATTCGAACGCATGGCCTCGGGAGCGTCCCGGCTTGGTGATGATGTGTTGCGAATATTTTCCCTCGGTAACGGTTTAGACTCAAATATGCGAAGCATGCGAGCTTCAGCACAGAACAAACGCGCTAAAGAAGGACAAGCACTGGCATTATCATGCATGATCTGTTCACGGCTTTACTTAGTCTAATCTCGGCGGCGCACAGTAAAAGCCGCACCCTTTGCGTTTCGCGCGTCACGAAGTGAGGGGTGTGCGCTCTCTCCTTCGCCTTCGGGTCATAAAGAAAGCGGGCGAGATCTGCTTCACATGCAGACCTAGGGATGGGCGTTCATACTAATTAAAACAAGATTTCTGTTTGAAGCCCTGTATGCTGCGGTATGAGATGATCATGGCGCAATATTTACGAAACTTGTTGAATGGACGGCTCCTGGAGCCCACTCTTTGGAACCAGTTTTCATTGACGAGCGCTCTGCGACAAGATGTCAAACACCTTAAATGAAGATGGGTCCCGTGAGTTTCTCCAACAGTCTGAGTATTAAGCAGACCAGCAATCTCTCCGATTACTTTCTCCTCCATAGTATGTTGTCCGATAAGCTGTATGAACTACCGATGCTCTTTATTTCCGCGCGCATAACTTGCTTTATTATACGTCTAGTAATAGTGCTTTATTTGCTACGCAAAGAAAAGTAAGAACAACAAAAAAATGGCCCATACCAGCTTGGCAGTCGAGTACTTTCTCGTTACAGCCAACCGACGGTTTGGAACTTGAGACAATGAGCGAGTAGCCTACGTTCGCATGCGCCGCCTTGGCATAACAGCTCAGCTCGGTTTGTTGTTGCAGCAGCGATGGCTTGAGGCGATGTTGCGACTGGCAACTTCGGCAGTGCGAGCGAGAAAGGAAGGGCGGCCCTCTCGTGGCCCCCGAAGGAGGCGGACAAGTCGGCCAAAGTGGCGCCCCACTATCGGACTGCGTACTTTTTTACCGGCCGACATCGGGCCAAGTGGGGAAACAGGTGCAGAGGGTGAGCTGAAAGGTGGTGGCGAGGAACAAAACCCGCCAATGGGCCAAGGAGGCTCGGTTTTTGTGCTTTGCTTGGCTCCAGCGCCGCAGAGGAAATCTTCCGAGTGAAGCGTGAAAACCAAGCTGGCATGTGCTTAACTCAGCAGGAAAGCGGCGCCCGACGCTCCGGCCTCGCCGGCCCTTCCATCACTGCGGGAGGCCGTCGCGCGTCGCCTTTGACGCTGGGCTTTTCTTCGCGGGAGCCTAGGGCGGCGAGATGCGAGCCCACACGAGGTGCGCCATTCAACAGGGGCAGCAGAGAGGCGGAGCGGAAGGGGTATATGGCCCGGCAGGCATTTAAATAAAACGGCGTTGCATCCTGCAGTAAAGAAAGCAGACGAGACGCCGGTCTGCAGTTTCGGTATAGGTGCGTGGCGCCGTCATCAGTTCCCTGATTACTTTTTCCTTTCCTGCTTGGGCTACTGCTTCCTGTTTTTTTTCTCCTTTCACTACAAAGCGCTGCCTTCAGAACATATTACTAGCGTTCCTCCTAACGTATTGACAGATCCAGGGAGTCATAATGACTGGTCTATGAGCTTGCTTCATCATGGATATCTCTCTCTGTGTTGGTTTCGCATAAAAAAAAGAAAGGCTGAAAGAAAGGCGTTAGACGACTCATACAGCTTAGAACATCAGGTCAGAAAAAAAATTAATGTGGTGTAGCTCTGCTAATCCAGGATATACAAAGCGAAAGATGTCGGCGTTCACTGTGTTCATTGGCGTTGGCGTGAGACAATGTTGTAGACGGCGATGGCTTTGAGGAAATGAAGGGCGCATAACTGGCTCCCTGGATATGCGGACGCCTCATTTGTGCTTTGATACAATGGCGGTGGTGAGAGAAAGATGTGGCCTGAATGCCTTAGTGCTGACAGCGTTGTGGCTAACATGCGGCACTGCAGCAATAGCTAGGCCGCAGCGTTCATTTGGTGATTAATCTCTCGCGATTAACCATTAGAGAGTTTTAGCTTCACGTACGTAGAGGGTTCACGTACGCAAACTTGACAAGTCTACGTAGCCTGCACGCAGGTGGTTTGAAACCCTTATAGTTACACGTACGCGAAACACGCCGCGCGTTACGCCTAGCGCCATCCACTAAGAAACACAGACACTGGTTGTAGCCTAAATCATCCAAGACAAGTCTTTATGCCAAGCCATCGATTTGCCCATTCTTACCCTCGCATAAGGTTTCAAGCGACAAATAGCTTTTGTTTTTCAGACAGAAGGGCGATTTTTCAGCTGCTAAGCCTGACGAAGTAGCGTCGGTCGTCGTCATAGCAACGGTCTCGCTATGAATGGCTTCGCTTAATGACTTGTCTTGGATGATTTTGGCTACAACCAGTGCCTGTGTTTCTTAGTAGATGGCGCTAGGCGTAACGCGCGGCGTGTTTCGCGTACGTGTAACTATAAGGGTTTCAAACCACCTGCGTGCACGCTACGTAGACTTCTCACGTTTGCGTACGTGAACCCTCTGCGTACGTGAAACTAAAACTCTCTATTACCTGCATGCCACCTCCCAGGGTGGCAGGGAGGGCGCGCTGCCTATCCAGTGTGCGGGAAGCATTTAAAGCACGCTTTTTCAGTTGGACACCAACGCCACGTACATGAAAGCGAGATTGATGTCTCCACTGACTCAAGGAGCCGGTTGTGCGCCTTTCCTTTCGTGAAAATGAACGGCCTTTACAAAGCAAAGTTGTCAACGCCAATGAACTCTATGAACGCCTTCGGCTCACTTGTTTTGTTTGGTTTTTGAGGAAAGGAAATGGCGCAGTAACCGTCTCACATACCTTGGTGGACACCTGAACCGCGCCGTAAAGGAAGGAATAACGGAGGGAGGGAGAGAAAAAGTTGGATTTTGAGGAAAGGCGCGCGTTGTGACGTCATGTGCCTCCTCGGGGCACCGCCACGGCGAAATCGCAAGTTCGCGGCCAGTAAAGCTTTCGGTTGAAAAAAAAAACAGAAGAACACTCATGCAAGAGCCGTTTTCTTCTGCCGGCCTAGAAACCCGCTGACGTGCTCCTACTTTGGATTGTACAGTTAATGGCCTTCAATTATTAGAAATGCATTCTGGCAGACATAAGAGGTATCGAGAAAATACCACAGTGTGCATGAGCGCAGGCGAGCATGAGTGCATGCGTGCACTCTCTGTCCAGATAAAGGGAGGGACAAACACAGCACAGACTTCAGATTACGCATGAGTGTTCTTGAGTACACTCAAATAAAGCACAGGTGACTTAAAGCTGGAAGGCTTTAGTGACACATTTCTGTGAAAAGCTAGCTCAGTCTTCTCTTCACAGCGCAGGCATTATACTCAAGCTGACTAATCTCACAGGCTTACTAGTTTATTTTATTCCTTCCTATGAGAAGTTTCCTTAATGTGTAAGTGGGTTAGGCTTCCAGAGTCTAAGCAAGTAAACGTGACAAGCTAATTATTTTGATACTTCTAACAGCCTCTTGTCGCGACGTGAAAATATGTATCGTTTTGATCTCCGCTCATGTCCGTACATAAACTGCTTTTGACACTGACGGCGCATGCAGTCAGCATAGAATGGTGATAAAGTTATTGCGTATTTATAATGTTTCAGTACAGCCTTTCCTAGCTCCGCCTCACCAAGACCAACGAATACTAAACTGAGGTCCTAATCCGCACTCTTTTCACAACCGCTCTCGGACTCCCCATGTGCGCGCCAACATCTCGACTGGTGACTCTGGGCATCCACAACACCTTCGATGAAAACAGAGATGCTGTCCTCTCCTCCCAACGCACGCGCTTATTCACTACCTCCGTGGGACGGGCCATCCTCCAATACATCGGGAATCCCCAAGCAACCCAAACACTCGCCCTCACAGGAATACTGCCCCCTACCATCCGCATCCACCTTTACCGAAGCCCTTTCCCCAGACAGACACGTGCACCATGAACTACAAGAGGCCAGGAGACAAGCCAGACTCCGGCGTCTGCGAAGACAGTACGGGCACGACGATTCCACCGCTGTCTACGTTGACATCGCCTCCTATGCACACCCACAGACATTCGCCCTTGTTGCCGTAGACAGCACCAACACTCCACTTCTGGCAGCATCTGTCCGAGCCCCAGACCCAACCGCCGCTGAAGCGATCGCCCTCGCTATAAAAACGAGTGACACCCACCCCACAGTGTTCACATATTCACAGACTCTCAAGCCGCCTGTCGAGCGTATACAAACGGCCGTATCTCACGAGAGGCGCTACGAATCCTGGGACACACTCTCCTTCAAAACCTCGTCATCCCACGGGTTCCCAGTCACGAGGGCCTTGATCGCAACGTCAGGACGGACACCTTAGCTCGGGAATATACTCACCGAGCGGAGTCATCCCCTCCTGCCCTATACCCCCTGTCCTCCCACTTCGCCACATGGCTTGAAACCCAGCGCCTTAATGGACGCCTCTACCCTCTCCTCTGAAGACTCCTGCCTCCTACGGCGCTTCAAACACCTATCCCAACCTACACTATTTGCACCGCCTACGCCCAACACTTTAGGAAGACAAATTTACATGGTGCAGCGACACCCCATCCCTAACACATATCACCTGAACATGTCCCCAAAAACCCCCGGCCCTGGAGCTGTGGGAGGTGAAGCTGGCCAGCGCACGCCTCGAATACCAGGCAGAGCCCCTTCTCATCGCCAGAAGGCCGGCAGAAGCCCCCGGAGCCCTGGACTGAGGGCCCGCCCACTTGCGCTGCAGCCACCATCCTCTTCAATAAACACTCACTCACTCACTCACTCACTCACTCACTCACTCACTCACTCACTCACTCACTCACTCACTCACTCACTCACTCACTCACTCACTCACTCACTCACTCACTCACTCACTCACTCACTCACTCACTCACTCACTCACTCACTCACTCACTCACTCACTCACTCACTCACTCATAATGTTTTAATGTTCTCAAAATCTTACCAGAGAGTGGTCAAACTAGATTCGCTCTATTCTGCTTTGTTTCCAGCTGTGATGTCAGATATATTGTTAGCAGTGTGATGCGAGGTTTGAAGCGTTTTTCTGCTAACGACGTATTCTTTCACAATAAGGCTTCATTCTATTGGGACCATTATTGGCTTATTTAAATCTTTCCCTTCTGCCCGCCGATGCTTATTAGATAACATTTTTTTTCGTTGAAATTTATGCATCACGCCGAACCTTTCCTTTGCGGCGTCTGTGCCTTGTGCCTTCCTGGAATTCGCTTCAAAGCGTTGTCTCAAGTAGTCCATTTTCTGCAGCAAGCAAAAGCAGAAACCTACTATAAATTGTCAGCTTCCAAACGTTTTATTGAAAGGACACACTTGGAGCAGACTGATATTCCTTGAGTTGAAATCTAAAAGTCCGCCCTACCTAATTTAACCGCAAACTCACAGTTTGTTCCATTTCAGTTATTGCAAAGCAGTAACAAACATATTACAGCTGACTGGCTGAAAAAGGACATCGCCTAGTTTTTCGGCGCCGTTAGCTGCAAGCTGAAAGCGGTCAAAAATACAGGCGCACAAGCCTACGATAAAAGAAGGATTCAAAGCGCAAGTTTGGCTCAGTTTCGCTGATTCTTCGAACCACAAGTCTGCGCTTCATCAATGGGTTTGTCAGCATTTTCTTTTACGATTCAAAGCCCAAGAAAATGAAGTTGAGGCTTTAAGCACAGGTCCCGTCGGGGGGATCTGGTTCTCTTGCGATTTCCCAGGGACAATAATGTCCTCTGCTTCGCCAAAAGCGCGTCCCTGACACAATCAAGACGAGCGCAACTCTTTTTTTTTCTCTTCTACCAACGTATCGCGGAGGGCCCCAATATATCTCCTGACAAATCAATCGCACAAACACACATAAAAGACAAAAAATCGGCTGAAATCGTTCAGAAGAGAATAAAACATACACACACAAGAAAAGAAATACAAAGAAGGAAAGATAGCGAAAGAAGGTTAGGCTCTCGCGGCCGATGGTGCGGGGCCATGCGCAGTCTGTCGACCAAAAAGCAAACAAGTTCCGCGTCCATGTGCCGATGTAGGGTTATTGGGAAGATGCCGGCCTTTCCCGTGTACCGTCTCCTATTGAAAACGTTTGTAGGTAACTCTCTTGTTTTCCGTTCGCAGGACTTAGGAGCGGATCGTGTCATATTTCACTTCGGTGCGCCCCTCCCCTGCCCCGTTCCTGCAGCCGCCCTGGATCTCTCCCACCGCTCCCAGTGCGTGTATCCCGTCCGATCAGTCGGCCGCTCTTCTCCCTTGCCATGCTCTTGACTATTTTGAAGCGGACTTGCGTGGCGAAATGCCAGCGCCACACACGCCGAAACTCAAAAGAAAACGTAACGAGCACGGCTCATGCTCCTGTACCGGCCGGCCGCAAGACTGTAGGCGGACGCTTGTCTGAGTTCGCTGCGCCGCTGCTGGCTTGTTGGCTTCCAAGCGCGCACAATGAGATTTCGGCAATAACTCGTCGTCTTCGGCGCATGTTTCTCGCTAGATGAGACTCTGTAAGGCAGGACTGTGCCCTTCCCGACTTTTCGGCAGCCTTGCACCGCTCTCGCTCAGAAAAGAAAAAAAAAGCAGTGAAATGACCGGTAATTTAAAGATGTCTTCAGAGGCAGACACCGGTAGCTCAAGGCCCCCGGGGGGCGAAGCTGCGTTCCGGAGAATGGAGAGCATCGCGATGGAAAATGGGCGCCTCGAATCGTTTTCACCGATGTTTCCAATGCAAATAAGCCTACCTGACGTGGAATTCACAATTTGAAAAACGTACTTTGGCTTCCGTCCTTCATCCAGCGCCGCCTTTCTTCTGCCGCCTTCTAAAAAAAAAAAAAGAAGAAATAGGAGGAATGGCGCACGCGTGACGCTTATTTTGAATGCGCGGGTGAAACTGATCACTTGGTTAAAGAGCGAATAATCTGCCAACTCCCCGTTTCGTCTGCCTTTTTTCGTCCAGGCTCAATATTACTCTCGCATTGGCTAGGCCACGCTTGCGAGCAAAAGCTTAAAGGCTGAAAGTACTGCTGTAATTCAGTCAACCTCTGCTTTCGCTGCTGGAAGACGACGCATAAATCACGCACTGCTCATCGTGACTGCTCTGGCGCTCATAGCTCCCGTCTTCTTGGTAAGCTTCTTTCCCACGTGATCTGTGCGGATGAAATATTCAGTTAAATAAAGGCAGCGCTATCCAGCGTGTAGCGCAGCGTTCAGAGGGGAGCCACTGGAGGTCTTTGTGAGCGGCAACAAAAAGCACAATTCGTCAGTGTTACATCACATCTATAGAGGACCCTGAAATAATCTCATGCGTGCTGCTTGAGTGCCCCCCCCCCTCCCCTTCCCACCACCACCAGTCCTCATGTAACGGGCATGCTGCTCATTATGCCTCGGTCATCCCGGCTGACGTGCGTGGTTTAGCGGAGTTATTTGCCCGAGTAGGTAGGAGAACGCATTTACGAGCGCGTCGCTAAAAGAAAGAGGTATGAGAGAAGTTGTGCCGAATGACTGGCCAAGCGTAAGGAACACATTGCACGCCGTGCAAAGACGGTGTTGGACATGCTACGCTGTTAGAGCCTTCGTGGCTTGCAGCATGTCAGCTATGAGGAGCAGACAGAAAGCCTCACGAACAAGAAAGAGGCACGTCTTATGAGAGGCTTAACACCTTTCGGCACCTTTGCAGCGATGCTTTGCAAAAAAAGCATGTCCAGTTCTTTCGGCCTAAGTATGCTTCGGGCAAAAGTTCTCCCTGGCAAAGAGAGAAGTAAGTTTAAAACCCTTTCTAAAGAGATTTGTTTTATTTTCTCTTTCACTCTCGTTGTCTTCACTTTTTTTTTGTGCCGCCTTTCGCTCGCCCCGCACTTCCAACGATTGCGCAGAACAGACATCCATGGTTGCCGCGCACCCTTTGTCCGAGGTGACTTTCTCACTTCGGAACAACGTTTTTAAAGTATGAAGAACTCGACTATCCGGAACCAGCGGAGTTGGCGGGACAGCCAGCCAGTCTACCGCGGCCGGCCAAGCTGGGCCGTCCCCTCGCCTGAACGCTTCATTTCATGCGCTAAGATTGGGAGTCGCACGTCCGGAGCGAAATGGTTGTAACGCGCTGTCACCCTCTTTCCAGAAAGTGGGCCGATGAGTGAAGGCAGCAGCGCAAGCGTCATTAGGCTTCCGGACATCGCAACAATGATAACTGCGCTCCCGAAGCACTTGGTTGATTACCAATTGCAGATCGAATGAGGCTTCGGCCAGCGTCGCTCACTTCAGACACCGCAGCAGCAGCTCGATATTGTCGAAAACGACCGTGGACAGCAGCTTTTGCTCTCTTTTCCTTCGGCCCTGTTCGCTTCTTTTGGCTAACGCTGGTTGTAGCAGAGCGATGCGACATCGACTGGCCGCCGCGCCGGGCCGGGCTCCGAAAGCGCGCAGCCCTTTGCGGCCAGCCCGGAGCGGGAGCGCAAGGGGGGGAGCGGAATGCGCTGGAAAAAGGCAATTGAAGAGCAGCCAACCTTTCAACAGCTCTCCGGGATTAAAAATCAATGAAAGGCTCCGGCGATCCCGTCAAGGCACCCATTTTTTTCGAGGCATCTAAGCCCCGGCCAGGGGAGCTGATCTAGGCTTAATGACCCCGCATCGGGAGTCTTAGGCCGTTCGTGCGAACCAAGGAGAACATTTCTAACACACTCGTCCCCACGTTTAGCTTCGCTGCAGGAGGAAGGCGTGCGCCCAAAATTGGGGGGGGGGGGGGGGGTGGAACGAAAAGAGAAAGAAAAAAAAAAACGGAATAAGAAGCACCGGTTCTCCCTCCTCGGCCTCTGTAAAGACAATCAAACCTGGGAGACTGAACTCTGTGCAGCCGCTGAAGCACACGTGTTCGACGCAAGGCGACTGGAATGGAACACAGTACTTTTTCTTTGTTCGTTGCACTTGGGATCGCTAGCCCTCGGGATGAAAATGGTCAAGAGCACAGAGTTCGTCGCGAGCTATACGGCCGAGCTGCCACATATGCCCTCCGCTTTTTGTTTCCTTTCCCCAGCACTGAATCAGCACTTTCTTTCAGCAAGCACGAAGAAGGTTCGCCATCTAATTAACGACAAAGCTTCTAATTTTAAGAAAGAAGCGCCTGAAAAAAAAAACACAAAGTTATCTCCATCCTTTTGTTAAAACATTTATTGGGGACAGAAGAAAAAGTCTAGAAGCCTACGGTAGCACGCAGTACACTGCACATGCACAATGCGGGCCTTCAATATTTCTCAGTTAAGGTTTTGTAACTAATTCAGGTCTCGATCTTCCAGCTTATTCCCTTTACTGCTACGGCCGCACGGCACTTACAAGCCTCTTAGAACATGCAAGCCGGTCACGCGAGCCGAGAAAAGTCGTAAAAGTGCCCAGTGCAGTAAGAGTGATTTCCAGCAACGAAACAATCGACTCACTGTGATATGTACGCAGCCGTTTCCCCGAATAATCACGTTTGCCGCTCTCTCCTCTCCGCCCATTTTAATCTGTTTCAACAACCCCGCCCCCTCCGCCATTCTCTGTCTAGTATCAAAACAGTGGAAACAAGATTAGCGTAACGATTTCAAACGTCCCTTCAGCTGAAGAGCAGGAAGCATACAAACAGGGAAGGCTTTTCTGGCTTCTTCTTCAGCGTCGTTATTCAACTCATAAAACGTCCCATTTCGTGATAAGGCGCATTTCTTCATTGGAAATAGCAGGTGTGCCGTGGCGAAAAAAAAAAAAAACTCAGAGGCAGATATGCGGAAACGAGTTGGCACGGCATATATTTTTCTCTTAGCCTCGCAAAATAATAACAGCCGCAGTATTATTTCTAAATGTTTTTTTAAACATGGAAGGAAAGTATGACGAGAAATGAAACGAGGAAATCAGATGCGACGGAAGGGAAAAAAAAGAAGAGAGAAGACTATTTATCTTCGCACTCTTTCGGCGTGGCAGTCAACGTAATAAAGTGCAGTCTCGGGTCGTAAACACTTGCCGTAAAGCGAGAACTGGCGCACAGGGACGCACGCACGCGCTCGTGGCATGCAGAGCATGCGCGCACCGCGCCGCCGGCCAGTTGTTCACCCTGATCGCGCGGCTATCTTTGCGCTTGGGTAATTGGCGTGCGCCGCGGCCCGCGGCGGCCCAGGTGCCCGCGTCGTCTCTTTAAAAAGACTCGCCCGAGACGCGCGCACGAGATCTGCACGCGCTGCTAATCAGATCCGCGGGTGGTGAGCCCCTCCGCCTCGCGCCGCTGGCCGCACCGATGCCTGCGTCCGCCGCTTGGCTGCCGCCGTCAGCGTGTGCCCCATCCTCGGGCTTTCACCGACGCCCTTCACGGTGTTGGGGCTCCGCGGCGGCTCCATTTTTACCTTGCGCGCTCACGGCACCCTTATCCTCTTTTCCGAAGCCAGATTTCCTTCCTCCCTCTCGCTGCCTTTGTTCCTCGCATCCCGCGACGAGTAACCGACTCATCCGGCCTCGCGGAAATTGCTCGCTGCCACCGCCGAGTTCTGCACCACTCTCTCCCTCTCTCTCTCTCTCCCTACCTCCCCCCCCCCCCCCCCCCCTAATTTTATCTACCCATTTTTCTCTCTTCTTCCTCCGCGACGCGCGTTCGGATTCTGCAACGATTTCCCCCCTACGTGCCCGCTGGAAAATCGTCGCGAGGCTCCCGCGGTTTCAGGGGGTGGGGTGCCTCCCTGTACCTCGATCGGGCGCCAATTTGGCACGTTATTTTCTCTCCCTGCATCTCCGCCGGCGCACAGATCGGTTGTCGGCGGTGTCTTCACCGCTACGCGTTATAGCACGACGTGTCAGTCCGACTCGCAGGGGCGCTCCTGTGTGTCCCGGCTCTCCTCTTCTGGCTCGGCGTACAGAAGCGAAATGCGAGCCCGAAAAAAAAAATGATAGGAAAGGAAGTCGTCACTCTTTTCTGCTTCGGCTGCAAAGCAGGGAGAGGTGCTTCGGCTACTTTTTTGGGTACCTTCGTCGACGGGCTCTGCGAACGCCTATCAAACACACGTTTACGCGGCGCCGTTCCTATGATTAGGCGAGTTTCTTTACGACTTGTCGTGCGTAGTTCGACTTCCCTGAACTTCGACTGATTGGCTCTACTGAAGAACGCAAAGAGCGAAACTTAGCTATATGTAGCTCCCAACTATTTTGTTCCTAGAATTCTACGCCCAGAAAGGGCTTATAAGAATGTAACGTTTAAGTGGGGAAATATATTCAGGAATCATATTGGTCATTTTATGCAAGTAAAATACTGTAAAGTGCCAAGGCGCTTTGTTGCGTGTTGTGCGTCCATACATAACGGCCAAATATTGATATTTGCAAAGGAAAATAGCTTTTGATATTTTCTTTCCTGAAAAAGGATGCAGTGCTGCTGACGCAACTACACCAACTTGCTTCCGCTAAGTGGTTACATTCTGGCTTAATTGGCTTTTAGTGCATTGTTTACCGAAAGTTGCGCACATTCCCGGCAGCAGTCATCATCATGACTTCATTTTATTCTGCAAGAATCAGATTCTAAAAAAATATACCCCGGCAATTGTTTCAGATTCTAATCATATTCTGAGCCCAGCGCATCCCATGCAGCCCTATGGTTCTCGCACCCTTCCGATCCATTCAAAGCAAGCCGACAGAAGCTATTCTTTTTACCCCAGTAGTAGAGTTATGGCTCAACTCTGAACCCTTCTACGTTCAAACTTTCGCCAGTCTCTAATGAACAAGCATGAAAAGAACGTAAAACCTGCTTCGGTACTCTCATTTCATAAATGATTAAAAAGCTCCAAGTCTGAGCAGAAGCGTATGGGAAACGAAGTAAGAATGACCGCGAAACTTCCCATAAAAATTAAAGGTTTTCTTACTTTGAGCCTCGATGTACTTCAAAGCGAAGGGAAGAATTCTGCGGTGTCTCGCCTAACCCCCTCACACACACACACAAAAGAAACACAGAAAGTTAAAAACAGGAAAGCCCTCAGCTGCTTCCAAGATTAACATACGTATGACCGTTCCAAAGAGCTCAAAGTGTCTGCACAGACTACTTCTTTTATGTTTTTGTTCATACAGGAGAAAGCACTCCTTTGTCAATTTCGAGTTTTTCTGTCATATTTTTTTATTGTAAACTCATCCCAAGTGTCTCTGGCTTGCCGATTCCCGATGAGCAAAGATGAACAAAATGCGTACATCTCTAAACTGATGCCTTAGAGCTGCTCGAAAAAGGTTGAAATAAAGAAAAGGTTTGGCTCTTCTTCTTGCTTAAAAACGATAAATGACCCGTTATAAAATGAGCTGAGGTGAAATTATCTGCAAGGGAAATAAACGTTTTCTATTAAGAGCATTTTTTTTTTGCGGAGAGTATACCCCCATGTACTTGATATGCTTTTTTTTTCTTCCTCAACAGAAAATAAAAATTATAATATTTGTAGCGCATAAAGCAGTGAACCCACATTATCCAGACTAAGACGCAACAGAGACGTACAAATGGCCCCGGAGAACCACTTACAATATCCGCTCCCCAGATGCAGCCCGACATTCCGGGACAAATGTGCACGTGCGCCATGTCGGCTGGAATGAGACCGAGAGTATTACGAGATCGCAACGTACCAGCAAAACAGAAATTGAATCATCGCATTATGCAAGGACGGAGTTTAAACTGCACGGCCGGAAAGAATCACGCCGCCGAAATTCTTTGGGGCCACCGCAAACGCCCCGCGAAGAGCACGCGCCGGACCGACTTATAGTCGGACCATTCGCCCACGTCGGGCACTGCGCGGGCTCCGAGCCCATTTGCCGGGTTGCGAGTGCATTACATCTCGTGCTACACGGAATTGTCCACGAGCAGTAACAAAATAAGGAGCGAACCAGAAAAATCCCTATCACTTTGCTTTCTATCGCATTTTTATTATTATTCCTTTCTTCTTTTCTTGCGTCCCCTCAGCCCGCTCACCCTCTCGGAAACCACAAAAGCCTTATGAACGGCGCCTCGATAACGGCGTGGAACAGACCCAGGTACGCGACGGAAAGGCAAATGACAAGTATTCCCGCACAGTCTGGACGGGGCCGAAGAAAAGAAGGCGGACCGGAGAGAAAGCGAAATCTTTCACGGGCGGGGGTACAAGTGTTAATCAAGGAGAGCTCGTGTAAAGGCCTGCCCCTCCTCCCTCTCGCCCCCCTCCCCCTCTTCTGCGTTCCTGCTCCGTTGCGCTTTTGGGGCGAAACTCGTGCGCCGACGCGCGAATATATACAGACGGCGGCATTACGCGCGGGAGGTAGGCGACGGCGGCAAGCCAAATACGTTATCCCATTTCCCTTTTCACGGCGGGACGTCGTCCATTAACTATTGTTGTGGCTGTTATCGTTTGCGCCGCGGCGGCTGAGTGAGAGGGGGGTGGCTCTCATTCTCGAACCCGTTCTTACGGAAGGAAGAGACATTCCCGCCGCCCGCGTCTTCTCTGCTTACTGGCTTCCCGCCCGCTTTGAAAGGAGCGCCCCGTGACCGCGTCGCCGTTGCGGCCTCTGTCTGCTGCGATGCACTCAAGACGGAAATGGAAAGCAATTTATTAGTTCAATCTCCGGCCGTGTTATTCTCACTCCACTACACTTGTTGCCTTTTTTTTTTTGCTCTGTTGTTAGTGGTGGCGGCGTTGCTCAGTGTGCTAGTCCTTAATCCGACGTCTTAGTAATATTTTTTGTATCTTCTGCCAAAGACTCGAAAAAAGAAACAATGACAAGCATAATATTCAGAATTAACATCTATGACATGCGAACAGGTACGGTGTTAGCGATGCCAAAATTTGGCATGCCGCGATGTCGACACGGCAACCATATAAAGAACTATAAAACCCACAATGATTAAGGAAAAAAAATATTACGGTAGTAAACCGCGCTCACTTCGTGTTGGTCAACCGCCGGCCGTACTATTATATTTCACTGTCGCATCGTTCGTCATTTGTTTTGCTTACGCGAGTCCGCTTAATGGACAGTTTGTCCTTGACGTTCGTCAGACCGTCATTTCCCAAGAGCCGTCACCTGCGCGGGACAGTACACATAACAAGGAATAGCGATCTCGCTTCTCTGGTGTGCTTACTACTGCGACAGCCTTTGTTTAATACACTTTGTGAGGAGACACGAGTACGCGTGTTTGAGAAAAAAATTAAGAGAAATTAGTCACACTTGGAAGATTGTAAGGCGAGTGCAAGAGCAGAACTTTACCGAAAAACCTATCTGCCTAATAAGAATTCGCTCGCACACTATGGGGAAGCTATAGGGGCTGATGCGGGCATACTGGGGTAGGATTGTTAAAACTGTTCTCGACTAAAACAATGCATGATTGGCGGGCACCTTGGCTATGATACGCCTGGCTTTCACGATTATCGAAGTGACGGGTGTGACCAAGTCACGAACCGTTCTTACATGCGTGATGCTTTCAAAGAGAGAGAGAGAGAGCGAGAGAAGAAAGAAAGAAAGAAAGAAAGAAAGAAAGAAAGAAAGAAAGAAAGAAAGAAAGAAAGAAAGGAAGAAAGAAAGAAAGAAAGAAAGAAAGAAAGAAAGAAAGAAAGAAAGAAAGAAAGAAAGAAAGAAAGAAGGAACTTTATTTGAGTCTTCTGGTGCGCAGGAAGGCGACCGTCGTTTGGTGGTCTTGATCTCTTGGACCTGGTCAACATCCACACGCTCGCGCGAGAGCAAGCAACCACTCTCAGGCAGCTCCAAACACACACATTACCAAGCTCATAAATACTAGCCAAAATACACCCAGACATACACTCTGCAGAATGCAAAGACTGCAGACAGTATTCAGATCTAAACCACACCATGTGGGCCGGCGGTAAGGACCCTTTCAGACAAATAACCGCAGAGGAGCAGTGGAAGACCACGCGCTGCACAGCTCGGACCTGTGGCGACAAAAGTTGCTCACAGACAGAGCTGACTTGATAGTTCGGTTCCCGATTCGCTGGCGCTAGCTGGGGTTTCCACAGTGGGGTCAGCAGTTTGTGAGCCTGAGTAGAGGCTGAGATACATGCTGGAGAATGCCTTCTTTTACAATTACACAAGTGAGGAAGGTCGTCCTTTCTTACGCTCTGCATAGCGTAGTCGTAAGTTACGAAGCGGATAAAATAGCTGCGTGCCTCGGTCACCGCTTGCGCGGCTGAAAGACTTTTGTCTCTAACAGTACGAGAACTGCAGTGTCGACCAATTTCCAATATACATAGGCAATAATAAGCCTACTTCACAAAGCCCACTGTGTACGTGCGCGCTTACTGGAAGCAACCAAGCCGCCACATTAGCTGTAGTCCTTCGCGGCACTTGCGGTGCTGTCTGCACGGCAGCACGTTGTACTTGGCGCCTTCGATGGTATCAGATCCACTCGCAGACCATCTTCGTCGTGGCATCTGCTGTGTTCAGCTGGAGGAACCAGAGCTGTCACTACGAAGTTAACGGGAAGGTGGGAAGGGGGGGGGGGGGGGAGGGGAGGCTTGCTGGGCAGATCGTACCTGATGCAACTGTCAGAAAGGGGGCAGCTGTGCGACAGGAGAAATGAGGTAACCGCGGCGACCCCGCTGCGCTTGCTACGCGAACTCTGTGTGTTCAAATACTGCAGATGACGTTAAAAACGCACTTTCGCGCCACTTTCATGAATTTTTCTTTGCGAACATTCCTGCCTATACCGATGCACGTGTTTTTACACCAGCAAATAATGTTTGCATTTCGTGCCACTTCATTTCCTCTGTTAATTTTTAGCGTCTGTCCAAGCATTCGTCTACGTGATAAAACGTGCTTATTTATCCATTTTCCTCTTGGTGTAAATAAAGAATTATGCGCCTGATTTTCTGTTTGTTACAGATATAAACATAAATATGTTCCCAAGGTGTTTTATAGCTTACCAGATAGAAACCTGAGTAGTATGAGCGAGCTATGCCGTTTTCTCTAAATAAATGGTCGGCAAATGCGGCCGATCACAGTAAAATGTGGAACGGGGAGCAGATCGGACAGATTTTAAGCGCGCAACGCTCATGTGGAATGATTATCAATTGTGTGACTTTTAAGCTCATTTTTGGGGGGCACTGCTGCTACAAGGTTGTATTTTTTAAATTTTAGAATGCTAATTCTAGCGTCCACGGTGACTATGACGCGACACGCCTAATTCTCATTGCTAGCCTGAACATAATCACTGATCACTGGCATTACAAGCTATCTTGTTGACCCTGGTTGCTTTTTTTTTTTCGGAAAATACTCAGTAAGATTAAGCGATATTTCGGCCTAAGTGCCAAACTGCTTGAAAGCCTATGCTATTTTTGATTAAAGAACAATAAGCAGAAAAACATCAGGTATTATTTAATATTTCGACGCCTTTGTCGCTACGATTTTTTGTTGCATGAGGTAGTAGGAGGACTATCGATACTGTGGCTGCATGAGGTATGAGGAGTGAATGCCCGTATCGAGCTTCACGACGGAGCCTGAAGGTGAAACCGACCCCGGCCTCGATGCTTACAGCTTGAGTTCCTTCCGCAGAGCTTCACGCCGCGTAAAAAGGCCCATGTGGAGCTTAAGACCTTGAAAACTTACGATTTGTCGACGTACACTGGTCTGCAGGCAAATGACAGCTAAATGCGTTGAACAGAACTTCGCAGCTTCCTCCCTTAATAGCATCGGGGTGCTCCTTTGTGCAACTTTGTTCTATCCAAGAGAATGCTAAATCCGGAGCCCTCTCCTTTGCGAATCTGTCGCAGCCTACGCAGCCGATCAGATGAAGTGATCTGCCCCACAAAACTCGCATGCATGCAGCAAAAGAACCGTGTGGGGACGCAAACAGGACTGTCTCGCGCGTATATCACTCGCCGCGGCGACGCAGCCGGCGGACGCAGTACCACAACTGCCATGGTGCAAAGCAGCGGCGGTAGCGTAGCGCAACTGCTTCTGAAGTCGATATGTTTTTTGAAGCTGGAAAAAATTAGAGAACACTTAAGCTCCGCTTTAAGGGTACGCACCGACAGCGTTAACGGTTATTTGCTACCTTTTAGTCAATTAGTGCATCGTTTAATTACCTGCCTTAATTAGTACACATCAGTAGGCATACTACACCACGTGATATACCCCAAGACACGCAAGTTCTTCTTTTAACCAACTAAAACGACGTGCCTCAGCGACCCAGGGGTTACGTGTCCGAGTAGGCACCCAACGGTGGTGGGTACAATTTCCAACTAATTAACCCAATCTTATTTTCAGCGAAAATAACTTCCTTTACACCGTCGTACGCGATAATTACATTTCATTCACCTTACGACCTCAAAGTCGCAATTTAACTCGAGTTTTAATAATTTTCATTCCAATGCTCAATATGTGACGTCACAATCCTCTCGACCATCTTGATTAGTCTGACGACGCGCACGGCCTCTTCCTCCGAACGTCCGCTCTAACGCTGTCGTGTTAAAAAATTATAAATTTGAGACACCTATACGCATTTAGTCGAATTCGGGATAGGGTGCAGACACGTAGCTAAGGAGGGGGGGGGGGGCAGGGGGGCCTGGATTCCTTCCCGAAATCAAGCTGAACCCACACCTCCCCTCTCTTCGGCCTGTTCTTTTGGCAGTGCTCAGTCAGCTGCCAGCGATGCCCCTACCCCCCCCCCCCTTCCCCCCACCCCACCAGCTGGATGAAATTACCTTGGGCCTCTCCCGCAAAAAATTCCTGGCTACGTACCTGACAGGGTGGAAGCTTCATATTTCTTCTTATAGTAACATAAAGGCCAGGACTTCGCTGATTTTACAGCTTATGCCTTGTAACAGCCGAACAATGTAACTAATGGAGAATAAGAGTAGGCATTAAAAAAATAAGCGAGCAAATTAAGTGTCTTCCGTGTAGGTGCGGCACGTGGAAAAGGACGACAGCTTTTACAGAGACTGAAACGAAATAGCAGCGTTCTTCATTGTCCAGGAAAGAGCGTATAAAACTACTAAAGGCTACTTGTTCCCTTAACGCACCAAAAGCAATGGTCCCTCGTTCTTCTATTCTCACTATTGCGTCGTCTGCTTAATAACGAAAATTTTCTGCGCGCGGCTTCTTCTGTTTGAGACAGAGCAGAGCTAGCAGTCTGCCCCGTACACCTACTGTCTGCCAGACGCAGTCAAATTGACCGGCCAATAAGGAGCCAGCTTTGCGGGCGAGAAGCATTGTGAATGCTGCACTTGGATTTCTAATCGCTTAAATCACTGCACGCAACTAGTAAAATGGTCGACAAAAACTGCCGCGCACCTCTCTGTCTTCTTCCTTGTGCAGCGAGAGCTGTCTAAGCCCCCGTTTTCCTTGTTGGCACAAGGGCCAAAGACAGTGCTGCCCAGGTGGGCCAGAATCATGAGGGACATGGCGGGCTAGACAATCGACGCTCTCCAGATTGTGCTGCCCTCTGTGGAAGGAAACTCCGTCTTGTGGAGAGGCGAAATTTACTCGTGTTTTGTTTTGTTTTGTTCTTTTTTGCGAACGATGGCGTCATGGCTTTTATTTAAAAACTCCGTGACAGTCATGCGTAATGATTATTTTCACGATTCGTCCTTTCCTGCCTTCGTCGTTGGTCAGCACCGCCGTTGTCTCGGAAGTGAACGAATGACACTGCTCGCCAACTGTTCCAGCCTGAAGTCACAGAGAGGGCTGCCAATGCTAGAGAGGCGAGAGAGGAAATTTCGGAAGGAATCGTAACGAAACGCGGCCCAGGATTTGTTCTTGTTTGCATCTTTACATGGCCACATAAATATGATCGCAAATATTCCTGCTATTCTGCCGCAGGAGCAAAGCCTCGCAAAAATGTGAGCTTTTTTTCTCCCATTGACGAGCGAACAGCAACAAACTGAGAACCCTCATCTTCCCAGAATTTGGTCCTTTTCCTCTCGGAAAAATGGAAAATAAAAAAATCGCCCAGCTAAAGCCATTTCTGTTGAGTGTCGTTAGCGCTTTTCACCCAAGCTGTTGCCGCGCAGAAGGAAAGACACAAGCGTAAAAAGCGAGATAGAGCAACCAAGGCGTCGAACACAGGCTGTCTAGTGCTTTTCTAGTTTTGGGCCTCGCTTTGTGCTTGCGCTTGGGAGCCTGGTTCGCTTTCCTCTCTCTCTCTCTTTTTTTTCTATCGATGCGACCTTGCGTCGTTCCAACTCGAGCTTCAAATGAGCCAAAACCGATCGTTAGAGGCAAAGAGGATCAATGAAGACAGGTCTCGTTACGGCGGCTCCAAATTAAGCAATTATAACGACATTATCCGCATTACACTAGCACTAGAGGAAGTGTGGAAAAAAAAAGCAACACAGAACTAATTCTGAAGAAAGAATTTACTCTCGCGGAATAAAAACGCAGATGGTACATCTGAAAGTCTGCGGGAAGAGTGAAATTGATTATTTCAAATACATAAGAACAAGGCATTCCGCTAAGATGGGAGAAAATTGACCATAAAATTTATTTCTGCGTGATCTCAACATGGATGGTTTTCATAATTTGTTATGGGACCAAATGAATACGTTTCAGTCATCTTTTCTATCGCTACCAACAAATAGAACCAGTGGAAAGTGATGTTAAATGAGAACCTAAGTGCAGGAAGACACTTTTTGTGGATTAGATTAGTAACTTCTAACATGAAACACGTCACAGGCGTTACAGAACGCGTACCGGAACAATTTGCATGCAGATCTAGACGATGTATAGCTATGGCTGCTGATGTGTATTTTTGCTTTGGTCAGTGGAGGAGGAACTTACTTTAGTGTGCATGCGCAGCAGCCATCCAGTTGGATTTCTTCCTACTGTACAGAACCACAGTGCTTCTAACAGCCTCAGCTGTTGCATTAGCCCAAGAAGCTGGGCGTTTTAAGACTTGTCGGTGCGAATAAACTAACTAAATCCTTTAGTTTCTCTGATGATCTAGTAGGGCGTTTCAGCGAGTACCGTTCAGGGCATGTGCGGATACTAGAGCAGTGACGAGGTTCTGCAGGTTTTCCCCCTTACATCCTGGCACTCAAGCTTCAGGGGAAGAAAATTTAGAAGATCAAAGCTTTTCGCACCCGGAAATTTTATGCCTAAGTAATTTAACGTTCGAACCGATGACGGAAGCTGCGTTGGCAGCATAGTAACTCGCAGAAAAGTCGCCATTGTACATTTTTTCTCGTCGTTTACTGTATTTCATTATCTTCTACTCAACGATATCACAAGGTAGCCGCTGTCAAGCTCCGAGGGTGGATTACGCTATCGGTTATCCCGTAAAACATACGCTGGCCATACGGCGCTCTTGTCAGCCCCTAATCGCATGCCACGCCTCTTCAATTTAGCCTGCAAGAACTCTGAATTAGATTAACCTCTTCTCTGATATGCGAGAGGCAACAAAGGTGCCTGCCTCTCAAGCAGTGCTTTGAAGTGAAGAAAGAAGGAAAGGAAAAAAAGACGTACAAAACAAAAGAGAGGCAGAGAAAAGGACAGCCGCGCAGTGCTTTTCTGCCTATAAGCGGCGGCCGTTCGCGTGCACGGGAAACGTGACGTTTATGCTCATATAAAATTCATGCCAAAGAAGAGAGAAAACAAAGTGACGCAAGGGGGGGGGGGGGCTAAGCGCGTATTTTCTTCGGGGGCTTCTCCCCACTTTCGCACCTTGACGCTTCTCGGGCACAGCTGGAAGGCCGCGGCGCGCCGAAAACCATTTAGAGGGAGAACTTGCGAGTTTTCCGCGTCGTGTGAAGGGAGAAGAACAAAAGAGAAAAAGAAAGCAGTTCAGGTGGAAAACAGCGGCTTGGGTAAGCGGAGGCGGCAAGAGGCGACGACCCAGGGTATTTCCGGAGGCAGAGCGGTCCTTTTAGGATGCAACCTATGCGCAGCACTCCTAACACGGTTTGCATACTGTAGCACTTTTCGCGGCTTCATAAACGATCAAGATTAGGCTCGCGTAAGTGTGCTGTGAATTTTGTGGCACTTGTTAAGGCGTCGCTCGAGAGGAAGTTTTGCGGAAGTCCGCGAGCAGGCTCTCGCGAGTGCTTTCTCCGACCGCGCTTTAGAAAGGCGAAGAGGCAGAAAAGCAGTTACCCGGAGTTTCCGCATTATCATCAGGAGAAACTCGGTGGCCTCCCCGAGAAAATCACCAGCAAGAAAGCGCCTAACTCCCGTCCTTTCCTGCTAGCTTTAAAATTTGAGTATTACCAGAGTTCCTCTATTTTTTTTGCTTCTTCGTTGTGCCAATCGACGGGCGAGATAGATGTTGAAAGGGCATGCATGAAAAGAGGCACTCTTAGGGTACTTTAGCTTGGCTTGAGGCCCTTACGCGATGCTATATTCGCATATTTAAGTAGAGCTAACGCAAGGTATCGCTTTTGACTGGCCACTGGATAACCATGTCAGCGACGTATCTCGTCTCGAACGTGGGTACAACAAACACCTCAATGTCTAAGAGATATTCGAGAGATCCAGAGAAAACTGCCGGGAAGTTAAAAATACAACTGTGTTGGCGGATACTGTTTTACGGTCATCAAGGCTGGCAGAAACTGTGCACTAAACGAATGCGTTTCTTCTTTTTTTCTTTCGGGACAACCTCGGGGAGCAAAGGTCGAAACTTTCTCTTCTCTTAAGATAAAGGTAGCAAGCTTGACCCGTCGCTTCTGCGGCGGTATATTCTTTTTCCTTCGCCCGGACTTGAACTTAGTGGAGTTAGAATTTTGTAGAAGGTCGTCGCTTTTCACTAACAAATGATGCAGCCGCGGGTAGTGCGATGCGAGGACTGTGCCGCTTCCAGGCAGGCCCTGCTCTGCAGGAAGGGCCGCTGGTGCCCGGGGCTTAGGGCCGCCAAAAGCCCGCTGACTGGCGAGAGCCAGCAGCGCTATATCCAGCGCCCATGACGAAAACACAAGGAAAGGAAAGGGGCCCGCGAACAGAGAGAGACCCCCCCCCAGCTGCCGTCGCCGTGGTGAGCCGAGCACGAGCAAAGTCCGCGGGCCTAAGGTATCTCTGCCTGGCACTGCCGGAGGAAGACAGAATAACGTAACGGCCGGCGGAAATCCATTTAGAGCGCTTCCCTTCGCGTGGGCTTGCGGGAGGGCGCTGGTGGTTTCCGTTCACGCCCCGTCTCGCGAGATCCAGCGAGATATCGTTCTGTGGCGTTGCCTTCCACGTAAGGCGCGGCTGGGCAGAGACGGTTTCTGCCCCGCCAGGCTTCCTCGGCGGATTCGCACGTCTTCCCTTTTCTTATCCCGATTCTTTCCCGAGGGATCGATTGGCGCTCATCGACAGCGCGCCCCCTCTCGGCCTCCAAAATGAAGTGTCACCCGGACCGCGGGGCTGTCGCGCCAGGTGGCCGCGAGAACGTGTACTCGGCCCAACGTCGAGCGACGTTGCGTGTGGATAGGGGGTATTATGTTTTCTCAGGGCTAGATGCCCTCCTTTACCGAGGAACTGAGGCTGGTGCTCTAAAAGCGCGCTCTGTACGTCGGCAAACGTCGTCGCGGCTGTTGGTGTTGCTCGATACTGCTGCACGGAATAGGGTGGAAAGGTACCGTTTGACGAGTGTGATTAAAGGGGGAAATGGTGGGGTAGGACACAAGTGCACTCTAAGGGAATTCTGTCTACAGAAAACATACCTCGTTTACACCGATAAATGTTAATGTGCTCAAGGTGTGGCCCTTCTAGGCACGTTCATACTACTTGCTGCGCACGATTTGGCAAGTATCAAAACTTTAAAGCTGCTAACGCTCTTATATTTACGCGACCTTTCATCATCTGATGACCAGCTATAAAATCGGGATCACGACTTTCCTAGCGTTGCTGAAATTCCGAGCGGGTTATTTTCTCAACTGCACAAGTGATATTATCCGGGAAAGCACCTAGTAGACGCCGCGCAAAACATTCTATCAAACCAAATCTCCTGCAGCTTTGCCAATGTCAAGATAGAGCTCTTTTTATCAACGTGAAACTAAAGAACACGAGAACTATTCTGCAGCGGCGTATATATTTATCAATGAAAAATAAATGCTCCTGCCTGCAGACGCCCTGAAAAGTCTTTTTGGAAAAAAATATGTTGCCACATTGCTGCTGGCACCAGAGGTGATGAAAGTGCACGCTGGTGCCTTCTTATCTAGGTGAAGTGCAGCCGGTCTTACAAGGGCTGCTTGGGGGGGGGGGGGGGGGGGGGGGGGGGGGTGAAGCAGATGCTTTTTTATTTTAAGCAGTAGGACTCTTGCCACCCGAAATTCGTTCTAATGGTCCTCGATACCGTAGCATTAACCGCCATTTCCCGCCGACACGGCATTCGCGAGAACCTCGACCAGCTACCGCGCTTCCTTCATTGCACCTTCATTTCGAGGAATTATTAAACGCTCGGGTGTTCGCGCTGTGCCCACTTCGTGTCCTCAGTATCGTTTCCCGTGCTCTCTCCACGGGAAACACCGCGTCGATAAGCGTGAAGAGCCCACTTTTGCGCGGACCGCTATAGGGCCGCTGGGGCGTTTCGCAGCCCTTATCTTTTTCCCTTCCCACCTTGAAGGGTAAATTATTCTCCAAGGGCGAAAAGCAGCCGCCCTTTTCTGAATTCAAACAAGAAAAGCCAGAAACACAAACACACTAACAAAAAAAAAAACAATTCTATCCACCCACTCTATCGTCCACCTGAACGCCTATCGAACTTTTGGCAGTTAGAGTTAAAGTGATTCCGCAGCCGTCGTCGTCGATGAAAATGTCGCTTCGCCTCCGGTGTCACCCGCGACCGCGTGTCAGTGTATTATCGCGAAACAAACGATTCGGCCGACCTCGTTCGCGCACGCACTCGCGCTGCCCCTATCTCTGTGCTGGCGGGAACGCGTGAAAATGACCGCGAAGACCGCCGGGGAAAAAAGAGAAAGGCAGATCTCTCCTGCAATTAAATTCAGCAACGCTTCCTCGCTATCTACCCTTGCTGTAACAGTTTCATTAAGGCTCTTGGCCTTGTAAGAGATTTCTCAAAATTTCTGTCACGTTTCTTTTTCAGCTTTTTCTCCGCGTGGAGAATTAGGCGCGTTTTCTTCGCCCTTTGCGTGCGGTCGCTTCGTCTGAAGCTTTCTTTTATCTTGAGAGCATTCTTCCGTGGGCGGGAAAAGTAGAACGCAAGATAAGCGCGCGGGGAGTGACAGCGAAGCTGGAAAGGTTCTCGGGAGCCATTAAAACAAAGTTTAATAGAAAAGGACGGGAGAAAAAAAAAGAAGTCTTAATTGTGGTTTCTTGCTTTAAAAAAAAATGAGAAGCTAAAGAGAGATGCGAAAAAATAAAAAAAGAGGTGGCTAAAGGGGGTTAGGTAGGACGAAGGGAGGTTGTAGCTGGGAACATCTAAAAGCGAATGGCGCGCCCGCCCGAGGAGTTAAGATCGAGGTTAAATAATATTAGCAGCAAAAACCGCACAATCAAATATCACCCATAAAAGAGAAAAAAAAAAGTGGGCGTGACAGATGATGATAAAATGGCCCGGGGGATTGGCCGGCATTAAATGCGACGTTAATGTACGGCGTGGCGCGAACACAAAAATCTGTCTGTACCGGCCTCGAACGAACGAACGCACGCACGCACGCGGTGCTGCGACAAAAACAGGAGGAAATAGGTGTTTGAAAGGATCCCTTTGCGCCTCCCGCGCTCTTGTTTGTTCTGCGCTGCAATCTCTCCTCTCCCTCTTCTCCCGGCATCCTTGTCGCCGCTCTGCAGCATGTGAGCCTGCTGCGGTTCGACTAAAAAGCACGACAGGGGAAAAAATACCCGCAGAGCCGAGGTAAGAAATTAGATGAAAAAAGTAACGGTGGAAAATGACCCAGAGGCGTTACATTAAGAAGGATGGCAAAGCATTCTTTTTTTGCGACGTAATGCCGCCCCTAAGTCAAAAGTAAGCATGCTATCGTTTCCTGTTTTATTTCTGGATAGCTATATTGCCGCATGGGAGGGGGGGGGGGGGGAATTGGCTGCCATGGAATCATGGGCAATACAAACTGAGCCTGGTTTGTTTAATTTATGTCATGAAAGAATGTAAGGCGTTGGCGAGAATGCCTCTCTTCGCGTTAGACGTTTTCATTGCCAGTATCGTCGATATTTGCGCCCAATAAGAGAAAACAGGCGAACGGAGAGCTTCCTTTATTTCTGTTTGTCTCTGCAGGTGCACAAAAAAAAATCAAGGGTTGTACGCACAACAACGCTGGTAATTTGGTTTTAAACCACGTGAGCGCAAAACAAATACTGGAGCAATGACTGCGCTTGACAATGTGCCTGAAAATGCCCGAAGGGTAATTTTTTTCACAAGACGTACTGACTTCAACAAACTCTGGATATTGCAATTCGATTCATGCCTTTGTTACTAAGTACCTATCGGCAGAGCACATCTCCTTATACCAGCCTAAACGTCAGGAAGAAAGTTAAGCTTTCACAGAAAAGTGGAAAGAAACTAAAAAACCGATTATAAAGCAGCCAGCGTCGTTGGACCCCAACACAAAGAGAGGGCGAGAGAGAAGTTCAAAATGATAACACAAAATTAAAAGTAACAAATTACGACACTGATATAAAGCACTAGAGATATCGGAACACATTGGAAATACTATGGTAGGCCATACAATTTTCAAAAAAACTTGAATTGCCTCTGAAAGGCTGAAGAATAAGTAAAAGTTGGTTAAAGACTCAATGTAGAAACCAAAGGATTGTAACCACATTTAACGAGAATTGAAGGACACATCCAGAAACAATCTCACCTCTAGTCGTACGCAGAACTCTATGCTAATGTTCAGTGAACATGATGTATGAGCTCAGTAAATGCTTTGTGACCCACGTGGTATACCCATGTCACTGGTCAAGCAGAGTGTAGCTGCAGACCGCGCCATCACGTGCCAGGAGAGCTTTAGATGACCACATAGGCCGGACGCAGCCACCCCAGCTATCAAAACCGAAACATCGGCAGTCCTTCTAGAAACGTGGCAGCAGTTGAAAAGCTGACTGTCGCCATACAAGCGCGACGGATCTGCGCGAATGGCTGGCGAGAGCAGCCTCGCGCTGGCTGTACATTAAATAGCACGCAATTCTGAACATGAAAACATTTTTACTTAAAAACTAGTTCAAAGAGGTGAATTGTATAACACGTATACCGATTCGTGTGCGTATCTTCTTGGATCAGGACAAATGCAAGATCCGCATAGAGTAAAATGTGAATAATAAACCAACGTGATTTATGTTATCCGGCTACTCTTCATGTTCTCTTCTTCATGGAATGATTTAGACAACCTGGGGATCTTTAACGTGCACTGACATCGCACAGCCCACGGGCGCCTTTTGCGTTTCGCCTCCATCGAAACGTGGCCGTCATGGCCGGGTTAGAACCCGGGAACTCAAGATCAGTAGCCGAGAGCCCTAACCGCTGATCCATCGCTACATTGAATTAAATTTTTTACACACAATGTTCCTGCCCCTGAAATTTAAGTTTTGGCTTTGCCACAAGTATTGTCTTTCTGAGACAGAGCAGCCTTTACAGGTAGGTGGAAAAAAAAGGCGATGGCGTGCGGAGTGGATTAAAAAGCGCTTATTAAGAGATATATGGGGATGATTATAAAACCAAAATTAACATCATATATTGTAAGGTGAAGAAGATCGAAGACCAGGTGAGAGGATGGGCTCATTCTGAAGGCAGTGTGGTAATCGGTTGCAACGAGAATCTGTATAAAGAAACTATGAAAATGCAATTCAGGTGCGAGGTGTGCCGTGCCTGTGAATAAGATACTGAGGTTATGCATAGGAACCTGCTGTCTGATGTGGGCGTAAAGAAGCAGCTGTTACTATATCAACGGATAATTCTCGCACGATTTGCTGCATGACCGCACCATGTATGGTGGATGGCAAGAAACTACGCTTAGTTTTGCAGTGTTTCATGAGGAAGAACCGATAAATTAAACGAAACGAGTGTGACAATTAGTCAATAAGGGTAGAAACAAACGAAGGGGGGAGGGGGTTATCAGTTTCAAAACACTTAACCTGCATCGCGCGAAGACAAAATGGTTATGGCTTAACTGCTTCCTACCTTAAGGGCGCAAATATGTGCTATTTCGTCGGCCAGCTAGTACACAGAAGGTTATCAAGAAATATTTCGTTGTACCCGAATTCGGTTGCGCAGAACTACTAGCCTACTGGATATATCGTTGCCAGCGCATTTTTGTGTACTGCACAACTGGTGCTCTCGCAAAATGCAGCGGGAGAGCAGTGCTGAGTGTACCTCGTAGACCTTTACTATAAGCGCTTCGTGACCGTCGCCATATTGCTTGCAGGACTGTTTTGTTTACCTGGAGCAGGCAAGATGAAAGCGGCAGCGCGAGTTCTCTGCACCAGTTCAATACCGTCCGTAAGGGTAGGCGTTCTTACATCTGCGTGCGCCCAATAAGAATCTTTATACACCTGGTTAAATCATGGCATGGAGTACACGTGCGCAGCGGTTTGTTAAAACGGTGCAACATAGCTCCAGAGTAATGTGCGAAATCTCCCCACACCAAAGAAGCTAGTATGCCATATATAGTCATGCGCGTGTTTGTGCTTGGGAGTTTATTGTGTGAATGATAACGTAGGCAAGAATTGCGATGATCGGCATAAAGAGCCGCCGCGGTGGCTGAGTGGTTACGGCGCTCGGCTGCCGGCCCGAAAGACGCGGGTTCGATCCCGGCCGCGGCGGTCGAATTTCGATGGAAGCGAAATTCTAGAGGCCCGTGTACTGTGCGATGTCAGTGCACGTTAAAGAACCCCAGGTGGTCGAAATTTCCGGAGCCCTTCACTACGGCGTCTCTCATAGCCTGAGTCGCTTTGGGACGTTAAACCCCCATAAACCGATCGGCATAAAGAACCAACAATCATCATCAGCGTACCTACACAAGTTATAAAGACGAGACGTAGACAGCGGTCAGTGAACAGTCACAGACATGTTTTGTAAGCGCTCTCAGAAAAAAGCGTTTCGTGCTTCAGTTGCCGTAGTGTTACATTAAGAAATGAGTCAAAAGTTTTATGCAAACCCCCCTATAGGTCTACCGTCTATCTCCAGCGCGAAAGCTCCTCTTGTGTAGCCGCGAATATAGCTTTGCTTAGGTCATTTTGGCGAGAAGAAGAAAACTGAGTGAAATTAGGAAAGCTGCATTACTTCTTCTCTTAGGTTTTAAAATCTCTAAAAAGTAGCAGTCGATAGCTATATCAGACAAGCTTATTAGGAAAAAAAAGTTATTTTGTATGTGCGTGTGTGACATGCCTGAGTGCGCGCGCGTGCGTCTGTGTGCTCGCACGCGTGCGTGTTCCTTTTTCTGAAAGCATATTTATTATTATTATTATTATTATTATTATTATTATTATTATTATTATTATTATTATTATTATTATTATTATTATTATTATTATTATTATTATTATTATTATTATTATTATTATTAGGAACAGTTCCCTTATAAGTGGTTATTTTTATTTTGGCTGCACTTAAGTAAAATAAACATATTTCATATCTAGACATGGGTTTCGCACAAAAAGAAAACTAAACATGACGCTGCAAACTGCAGCCTCACCGACAAATGGAGTTATAACAGGGACGCTAAAGAAGCATAAAGTGGGGCATAATTTCCTAGTGTGAAGTGTTGATAATTATTTTCTGCAACGTTGCGACTGCTACACGAGGAACTGTGATATTTTTAACACACATAGAGCAACGGATTAGAAAGAGACACGGGTGGTAGGCACTTAAGTTTGGGCAAGTTGAGCTATAAAGCTGAAAAAGAAGCGCACGGACGTGTGGACAACAATCACAGCGCTGCTCATGTCTATGCATTTTTTTTTCACTGCGCTCCTTATTCTACTCGGAAAGAGATCCTTCTTTTGATGCATTCACGAACCGGTTTGCTCAGCAAAGGCAAAACACATGAAAAACTTTTCAATTCTTTGGGCCTTCAGGCTGTGAGCGCCGGCACAGTGGTAACACGGGAACATTTTTTCATTACGAAAGAAAGAATATTTCTTTTCCAGCCGACTGTCGCCATCTCGCAGCAGCCCGTTAGAGAAGGAAACAGATTGTTAAATATGTATCACGTCTGAGCTATGAGCTCTCATTGTCTTCGCCCCACCAGCGCATTTTGGCGCGTTATTCGAAACGATCTCCACATGCGCTTTCCTCCTTTCCTCTTGAATAAGGACTGCGACAGGAGGCCATTCTTTAAGAATACGCCTCAGCAAAAAGCGGCAAAGCGAAGCACGGCAACTTGCCACCCAAAGGCGCAAGCTATAGGAGATGCCACTCCGCTTCTGCATCGTGTCAAGATTGAGGCGCCAACAGAATCTCCTCCAAGCGCGGCTGAAAAATTCCCTTCGCCCCAGTTTGCATTATTCGAGGCCGGCCGGAATTCCTAACGTTTTCCCGTTTCAGATTGCTGCCGCCGCCAACGCCGCGCGCGGGGTCACCAAGAGAACAAGCGAGGATGCCGACGCCCTGTCTCGAAATAAAATAGTCACCCGCCCGCCCTTCTCCCGCAGGACAAGCGTCCTCACGGCTCCGTAATGCATGCACTCTCTGTATATACACTGGCCAAAAGAAGAAGGACTGACGGGTATGGAGACGGCCGCCGGAAGGGAAAGCCAGTCCGGCGGCGGCGATTGAGGAAGGCGAAGAATGTGATAGGCGCGAAATTGCCGAAGGCGCTGAGAGGACCTACCGAGGAAGGGGACACGGCCGCCCATGGCATGCACGCAGGTCGCGCAACGCGAGGAGCCGCCGAATGGGCCGGAGGGGGAATGCTCCGGCCTTTATTCGACGCCTTGCTTGGGGCCTTCGCGCATCCCGCTCACGCTTTTCACTCCGTGTAAACAGCGCCTGATTTGTTTGAAAGCCCCGCTACAGTTCATTGCGCGCAAAGGGACACCGGGGCGCGTTACTCCGCGCGACTGGTCCGTGCAACACCGTCGTCCGAGACCGCGCGCCCTTAGCGCTCGCTCGCCAGCAGCGCTAGCCGTTCTGCTCGCTTGCGCAGGCCGATTACTCGAAGAATGTTTTGAAGGCTCCTTCGAATCGCGAGCGTGACAAAAACAGGCGTAATGGACGAATTTAATTGAGTCGTGACGTATGGTAGCATTACTTGTTTACACTAACAACACGACAACCAGGTGTCACGTCAGATTCTGTAATCATAACTGACCGTATTCTTCCAAAGAACCTAAGATACCGCTACGTATCGGCAAGTGACATGCGCAGGCACCAGCGGCGCCGCTTTCTGTAGTTGACAGGTCGTAATTTTGTCAATGTAAAAAAGCTTAAAATGCGTCTGTAGGTATCTGCTTATATAACCTAACCGCGCTGTTTTTTGAGCTTGTTGGTGCACGGTCAGTAAACACACTGTAGCGCAGTAGAAGACGAGGACACAGAATGAAGACTGTACTGTTCGTCCCTGTTCTATGCCCTCGTCTTCTGCTGCGCTACAATATGTTTACCGACCATACCACCTAGTGCGCCGATTACTACTGATACCACAGCTGCTGGCTTGTGCCAAGATCTCTCCGATTTTAATTCCCCGGAGTTGATGATTTATTTTTCCAGTTCCTCGTCCTCAACTCTGTTATCAAAGGGTAATTTGAAGTCTGTGATTAATACCAGCGTTTTTTTTATGGTGGTTGCACCACGTGAATTACGCTTCAACGCCTGGCGCATTTTAATCCGAAGCCACCGAAGTGTTTCAGCGCACTCATTTCTAGCACTTTTTCAGGGTCATGATCCATGCAGTTGCGTGGTGCTGCGAGTCATTGTTGCACAGTTGCCTGTGCATCATCCTGTAGCCACTGTGGTGCGCCTTTGTTTGAAAGCGTTTCGTGAAATCGTCTCGGAACAACTGCTCACACGGCTGATGGTTTCATCCGCTTCTTTACCTAGCCTACACTTGCCATGCATAGCCGTTTTTTTTTCAACCCTGGACCTTATTGCACTAGTGCTAATCTCTTGTCTCTTGTACGGTCTCCATTTCTGTGTTGTTCCCGTTAACCAAAGAAAGGCCTTCTCTTTATTAACCTTACTTTCGAAAGGAGTAGTGGGCAGATTGTAATTTTGCCAGCATTGATTTTCATCAAGCGCATCTCCAGCTTTTGGGTATTATTATAGCTATTATCACATCCCGCTGTATCTCGTTCATGCTTGGCTAAAATGATCGCTAACTATTCACGGTATTTCAAGAATCGCAGGCGGTTTTTGACAGAGGAATATGTACCATATATTCGTTTACCTTTTATATTTCAAATCATATATTTCTGTCCACCTGTCATAGTGTGTCGGATTTCTCTAACCATGGTGTGCTTCTCGCTCTACGTGAAATCCGGCCGTAATCACAAAGCTCTTCTCACGTCAGGGCTGTTGGTCATCGGCCACCGGCCCTTGTCATTGGCTAGGATGACTCGTCAACACTCCTTCGCCAACCGCTTCATTCAATGCTCTTCGTTAGATAACTTTATTTTAATGCAGCGTTCGTCTTGCAACCTATAGCTTCAAGCCAGAAAACTTGTTGCGAATGATGTGGCGAATTGTCTTTCACAGCACGCTCGTTCGCGTTAGGCGAGTTTCAAGTTATCATCGAAGCAGTTGCTTATTTGTTCAACCTGACAAAACGGCCAGTTGCTGCCGGCTGTTTAGTGCAGCTACTCAGAGTTGTTGCGCCAGCTTTTCTGAAGCTTACTAAGCAGTTGTTGCGTGTCATTTAGCTCAGCAGTGAAGTGCTCTGTACTATTTAGAATGATGTGTACAGAGAGAGCAGCTGCCTTGTTCAATGCCGATCGGAAGCAGGGGCACTGTGCGCTAGTTATTTCAAGTCTTCTTCTGTTCAGACTGGTAGAAGCGGCAGCATTCAGTTATGCCGCAGTGATAACGTCCGCCGGACTTTCTGTCGTACGCCACAGGCTACGCAGAAGCACCCAGACGTCATTGAAAGAATGTATTTCGTGTTCGAGACAAGCCCTTGGTAGAGAAATGTAATTGTTAACGCCATGGTTACGACCACAGTTCACGCACCTTGTTTGAAGTAGTGAGTAGCAAACACCAGGTGTGCTTATGACCTTCCGAATAGATATTGCATCGAGGCCAACAGCGACAGTTCTTCGCCACGTGATCGAATCCCTTACAGTTGAAACACAGAAGCGCTGGTCTAAGGTACTCTTTCACAGTACGATCTGCGAAGCTCAAGTGCACTCTTTCCGACATTGGTCGGTCTTACCTTGATGAAAGTATCACTGAGTGGAGAGGTTAGAATACCCCGCTCTGCCTTGCCTGATTGCGAGTCGAGGTCACGTCTGCGTATCTAAATAATTACATAAGTAGCTCATCCCTGTATTGAAGCTGTGCTTTTCCAACGCTCCTTGTATAATAGCTATAGCGTTTAAGGGCATGACACCGAAGTCGACCACATCAGATAAGAACGCTTGCCACCGAACCCCTCGACTACTCTGCTGCTGCTGGACAGAGGTAAAAAAAGAAACAATGAGGGAAATGCTGCCATCTCTTGTTTTTTCCCGAACGATGTAGCTGTATTTTTAACCGCTGGAACAACCTCTGACGATAATCTACTGGCACTGAACTGTCAAGAGCTTTGGCTCTCTTCTGATGGGTGGAACTCCACAGGTATTCCATCAGGACAGTTTTTCTTCTGGCCAGCATGAATGGGGCTTCGTCACGCTCTATGTCCTCTGGTTCATTTGGCGTGTAAATAGAAGCACTTCCATTGCACCTGCTGGCGAAATTTATTGCCCTCAAATTCATCTTTGTCGCTCACGCCTCGTGAAGCTGTTGATGTATCCCATACTGCGTCAAGCACTTGTAATGCTCCCACTGGGCTCATTCCACTGCTCTTGTCCTCTCGCTGAACTACTTCTTGGACACACCAAACCAAGCACGCTTAGCGAAAGAGCGATTAAGCTCACAAAATTCAGTCAACAGAGCGCCTCGATGCAGCGACCAAATAAATGCAGTTCACCATTTATGCGAAAAGGCTGAAATATCTATCTGGCCTTTTTTTGCACTCAAAACAAGCGCAAGAGGTGAGTGTTGTCTAATTCCGGACAGCAAGAACACATGAGTCAACTAAATGCAACAGCACGGCAAAGAGCGGTAGTATGCCATTTGCTTCGTGGCTAGTAAGACAGATGGCTGTACTGCATCCCATTGTCCTCTGGCAGATAGAGCATGAGCGAAACACGCCAGCGCATCTGCATGGTAGACCACGGAGGCACTGCCCTGCCTCTAAGGCTATATACAGCTTCGGGTGGGTATTTGACATGGACCATTGTGACCAGCGCTCTTTTATGGTGCTCGCATGTCGCGCAGATTTCTCGCGCAAGAGGCCAGAGATATGGTGGCATTTTTTTTTCTTTTGTGCGAAAGAAGGCAAAAGTAGCATCGGCAGTTTTTCTTAGAAGAGCACATAAGAAGCTGTTCCTCTCCTACGGCGAAATCCGCCCGCAGCGCGTGTATTAACTTCGGCTATTACATTATAGCAATCTGCGCGTGCGCCGTAGTGTGTGTCACTTTTATATTTGAATAGATATTCCAGGGGCACCAGCTGAAGTCTACTGGAATCATATCGCGATTCTATCTTTTTGTCGTGTTTTATAGCACTAGTAATTTCGTCTAATGTGCGCGTTCTTTCAGTGTCTTCCTTCTGTTTTCTTTTTGGCAATAGTTCACCCACCCGCGAATGGCCGAGTAATATTCACATTTATTGGCCATCGAATGTTCATGTTCCTGCAGAATACAATGCTCACCTGCCAAAGCGCCTTTGTCTGACAAGGAAGGTTTTAGTTAGACGCCGCGGGCATTTGATCCCTGAAAACTGCGCCGTAAAGCAGCGTTCACGAGGTGCTCAGTTGTGGCAGCATGCTTGCGAAGAAATACAGCTGTTTTTGCGAGGTATCACGGCCTGCTTCTGAGGACCCCAACTCACTGCCAACGTGGGCCGAACAAGTAAGGTGCGCGCGCCTCAAGCCTTCGGGCGGCAAGACACGTGTCTCCTGTGCGCGAACGGAGCCGGGCTGTCCGCTCGCGCAGTGCGCCGACCCGCTCCTCGCCGAGCAAATAGCGCGCGCGCTGTGACTGAGCCGACGACGATCCGGTTGCGTCGGCCAGCAGCTGCTGGGGACCGCGCCTCGGGGCGAAGATGCGCGGCGTCCGGTTTCCGCCCCGCTTCCGTGACGACGCGTGTGGCGCGCTTGTTTTCCCGGGCGCGGTGTGCTCCCGCGGATCCGTCCCGGCAGCGGCGGATCGATAGCCCACCTCCCCCTAACAGGGAGGAACCCTATCTGGGCCCCTCCTGGAGCACCGCTCGAGGGGCCCGACAGCGCCGATCCCGGCCCAGCCATCGATTGCCACCAGCCGAAAACAAAACTTTCCAATGGGAAACCACCGCGCAGGCTGCAGCAGTCTTTTTTTCCCCGCCAGCAGCAACACAAAGAAGGCGACAAAACTGGGCAGGGTAGCTCGAGCGAGGGGATGTGGGCCGCTCGAGTCCCGAAGGACTCAACAAGGCGCCCTCCCAGGTGCGATGCCAGGTGAAGTGATCTTCGTCTCGGCCCGAGGAGGGGTCGCCGGGGCTTAGCTTCGCCCTCTTGGCAGAGTCCTTCCACTGTCTCCCCTTCCTTTTCCATTTAGGCGCCCTAATTAAAGACGTCGTGCGTATCCTTCCCCCCTGTTTATCCCGGCTCTCATGGTGGGGCCGCTGCATTTGTTTTGGCCGCATGTTTTGATCAAGACGTTCTCCCGAAGATTACCAAGAGATGCTTCCTCAGCTCCGTGGTTCCTCGGATAACAGAGGCCCCGTCATGGCTTTGCTGCTGCGTGGCCGCTTGTTTTCCTCTAGCGTTCTTTGCGGGAAGGAACTCTCTGACCACGTCAGCATGTTCCCTCGTCTCGAGGCAAAGTTGACGTGTGCTCAAGTACTTGACCAAGGTGCATGCATAGCTAGCACCGTTCTCTGCGTTGACGATAATGGGAATCAGTCATTTAATTTATCGCTTTTCAGCGATCGAAGAAGTATTGCTCGAACCAGAAGCCCAACAGAGGGTGTGAAAACTCTAATTTACCCTGAATTTTCTTTGGCGCCGTACGAACACGAATACTGATAGGGCGGAAGTTATTCTTCATTGTGACCTCAGCGAAAGGCGTTTGTCAACTGGGGCTCATTAAGAAAAGAGGATGAAGTTAGTTGAAGCAGCTACATGCAGTTTAGGTTTCTGCTTTTATTACATTCTGCTAATATTGGCGCCCTGCATTTTCGCCAGAACTTCTTGGATTTTTCTGAGCCTTGCATGCATAAACAAAGCATATTGTTGCGTTATTCTTTCGTACGTTTCCCCTCAGTTCACATTGAACGCTTTATGGCACTCGTTACTCTACGTGATTTCGCTACTCGACCGGCGCAAGAAATACCTTCCTTTAAATCTGCGGCCATATATTATGTTGCCGCTTCCCATCGCAGATATCGATATACCCATCTTTGAGGATGTGCAGCTACCTATACGCACGGCCCATACCTTCATACCGCCATCAGTGCTCGGCGCTCTCCGGCAGACCTCAGCAAATTTTTCAGGCTGCTGCGGCTCGGTGGGAACGAAAGTGCCCAGCCTGAAGGGGAAGCCGCTTGGCTTGACGCAGGGGATCCGGCGAGGTGGTGCTCGAGCCTCAGTTTGCTTTCGAGCGGGGACACACCTTCCCCGGGGCGCTTCTTTGTGGGCTCGTGACTCCGGAGGCGCACGGTCTTCGGTCGCAGCCGTGTACCTCCCCCCCGCGTCTCCGGCCGGGCCTCCGCGGAACGCCCTGGTTGATCGCCGATCATTGCGGGGCCCTTTCAAGATGGAGATGTCCGAGGCATAATACAACAGCGCTTGGTGGCTGTCGAGCCCCATCGTTTCGGCGACGGTGACGCCAACGATTCTTCGTCACGTACGCGCCCTCCCATTGCTGGGCCTCCTCCCAGCGTCGCGGTGCCGTAGGCCTGCGCGCACGGGCCCAAGCATCGCCCGCTCCGCCGGTGGAGGGGTGGGGGGCTCTCGATTCCACCTGCTCACGGGAGGGAAGGGGCTAATGTTCCGCTGGCGTGCGCGCCTCTGATCCATCTTGTCCGCGTTCTTGTGGCGCGCGCGGCCTGCGCGGGCCTTCATTGCGCGCGCCTTTTCTTCCCGTTCGCTTTCGCCGTCAGCGCAGACCCCCTAACGCGCGTTTGCTCTTTCCCCAGCCGCCCCGGCGCTTGACAGAGCCGACCCGCATTCCGAGGTCCAGGCGAGGGCGGGGCACCCATTTTGCTTTGCGCGGCCGCGTGCACGCACGCACGCACGCACGTGCGCTCGTCGGCCGCGCTGTCATTTAATTAAGAGGCGCGCATTAAGGGTCCACCACTCGGCATTCGGGCAGCAAGCAAGTGCGCGGAGCGCAATCGCAGCAGCCGGCCGGGCCCGTTTAAGGAATCGTTCCTCATTAGGAGTGATGGGCCCTGCATCCGCAAATATTCCCTCACAGTGACTGGCCAGCGCGATTTAAGGCGAAAATGCTGCAAATTCCTGCCGATAAACACGGCGGAGTTTCCCATGAAAGAAACAAAAATGAAGCGGTTGCAACAGTGATGTGACAAGTGGGTTGCCGGGATGTTAATGGTATTGTCATATGGCCGTTACAATGGTACAGATATGCTCATTATTCACTTCGAGTAAAACTTATTCTTGTAAATTTCTTTTTAGCCCTGTTTAAGGTCAGTGTGAATGAAAAACAAAAACAAAAAGTGGAGATTTTCATGGTAGCGACTGATGGAATACTTCCTGTTATCCGTATCAATGCTTGTCGCACGACTAATGCCACAATAGTGATTTCACCTCGTCATTTCTCCGTCTGTCGTATGACAAGCGCGGTAGCTGACTGAAGGGGTCTATTAACTCGTCTGATCCGAGGACATCGCACGATATAGCGAGGCCGACATGCGACAGCGCATGCGCGGATCTCCCCGTTCTTATTCTTCTTACAAAGCTAAGCCTCGTTTTTCGCCGCGCCCCGCCCCACTGCAGCAAAGTGGCCTAAGACCCCACATCAAAGCTCGCATGAAAGTGTAAATAAAAAGAACAAGTATGTTTGACGACAAGAAAACGAGAAGCCATAATGCTCCTAAAATATAAATAATTCATTAGTCATTCGGTTCTACTTCTTTATTCCATTATTTAAGCAAAGCGTTTCAGCGTAATAGCTACGAAAAAGGTTTACCGGCCTCGCCTACTCCGCAAGTTTTATTTTAAAAAATATAATGGCATAGAACGTTAGTGGCGCGTGTTTTCACAGTTTATTTTAAGGCGCCATGAAAATGGGCGGTCACTTCAGGTTGTGTTCAATGTGCCATGAAACCCAGAATCATGGACAACTGGCGAGAGCGTCCACCGGAACAGTGCCAGGACGCTAATACCCCTCAGGACTCGCGTCCACGCCAATGACAACTTCTTGAAAACTAGAAATCTCTCTGACAGTTTCTTCCGCATTGCTACACGAATGAGAGGCACAAAATGGGCGACCGTGGATGACACAGCGAAAGTGAATAAACTGAGGACAAAAAAAAAATCAGGCCTAGGAATGGGTGGCCAGCATGATGGCGAAAACAACGAAAGGAAAAAATGCAGGCGCAAGTGCGGACGATAGTAAACACAATTATAAGCTTCGCATGGCAGAGTTGCTCTTCAATGTATGAACGGTCGACGCCGTGAAAAGCTTCCTTCGAATTGCGACCACATAGGATACGTCGCCATATTTCGGTGCACGGGAATTTTTGCATTTCACCTGCACTGAAGCGCGGTTCGCTGCGGTCAAGTGTCGAACCCTGCGCGCCCCGCAAAGCAGCGGAGCGCCCTTGATCTGACTGAGAACCGGGCCGATTTCGCAGGGGAGGGTGTCGGAAGAAATAAACTGGAGGGAAATCGACTGCCTCGGCACGTGCTAATTGTGAGAGGGGGAAGAGGCGGCGGTCTCGAGCGACAACGCCGCGAGGGCAGAGCGGCCGCCGCCGGATCGCGGACGGACTCGGGTCGGCTCAGCAGCTGTTGCCGGCGGCGGGAAACGCGCTCAGGCGCCACCTTCCGCCGGCGGGCGTCAAGCGCGCGATCCTTTGATCCACTTTGTGTTGCCGCTCCAGCAAGCACAATAGACACGCCCAAATACACTAGACACGCGGGCCGCCCCCGAATTTATATCTATTGGCTCCTCTCAATTGCTCGAATTGTCGCCGCTGGCGGACCGAATGAACGCTTCGCAAACACCGCGCGCGGTACGTGCATTTCGCCCTGGCGGCGGGAGACGGCGCCCGCAGCTGCCGTTGTTCAATATCACTTTTCCACAAAGCGCGAGAGCGGCCGCTTTTCTGGCCGGGTTTGCTCGTCGGTCGAGTATGTTTGTTGTGCGTTCGCCTTGGCTTTGAATGAACTGCGCAGTGTTTCACAATGAGGGAGAGGTCGTTTCTTTTTTTTTTTTACCTCTCCTTTTCCTCAGCGCCCGTCGGCATGTCTGTTTGGTTTAAGCGTGGACCGGCCAGAACGACCGTACTCTCGAGGTTGACGTAGCATCGAGCACTGAATGAAAAACTCGCTCGCTCCGAGGAACGCAGGCGATTTCTTCTTCTCTGAGAAATGGCGTTGCGAAACGAAGACGTCCCGGCGTTTCGCGGTACGCTGTAGCAACGCAGCCGACGGCTTGTAGCAACGACGACAAAAGGGCTAGTCAGGGTGTGTAAAGGCCACCGGGCCGATGCCTCTGTTCGCGCGTCGCTCGCTAGAAGTGCCCAGAAATGTCGAGTGACAGTTTGGAATGAGCGGACAGCTGAGTTTTGTACTTTTGTGTCCTTCGTGGTTCTTGGAAACGAGTTTGCACGCTAATTCTCGCTTCGGCGCGATTTACACATCCGGCGGCAAACTCAAACATTGACGGCTTTTAGCATTTTGTCCTCGGACTCGATTACCTGTGCTTGTGCTGCAACGTTCCGCTGTCAAAGTCCAGTTATATTTTAAATAATAACCGGTTTGCTACACGATGGCTGTATTTATTACCAGTAACAAATCATTTGGTGGCAGCAGTTTTCGGTAAGATAAAGTTATCGCTCTCATAACTTACAAATTGTGTCTGTCTGTGTGTGCGCGCGCGCGCGAGACTTCTCGGCCAAACTGACTGGGAAATGACGCGGCGTTGTGGCACGTGCGAGTTCTCTAAATACCATTATATGAACGCGATTTTAGAGTATACAATTACGGGTACTCACACAGTGCTTCAACGCACTATCTTACATTAGTCGTGCGTTAAAACGTATTCGAGGTCTTGAGGAAATTCTACTTCTTCTGAAGCGAGTAGCCTCATTTCCAATGATTGCACAAAGCGTGTTCCAGAACGAGCACAAGAATGTGTGCTGCTATAAAAAAAATTCGCGGTGGTTTAGCTCTGGTTAAACCTGGAGTGACGCGATAGCTACAGCTGGCTGAGTGAAACTTGGTCACGTGACGAACCACGTGATCAGCCACGGCGCCGCGCCGCCGGTAGCTGCTCCGCACCACATGACCAACCACGTGACAGCGTGGCGGCGCAGCCACAGGGAGGTGGCGCCGCCACGCGTAAGGCTCGAAATGCTACCGTAATTTAGCTATCGCTACAAAACCTGCGCTCGCCGTAGTAAACAAAATACAGAGCATTTTACTCCACTTTCTTTGGTCCATCAAGCAGTACACCTCGTACTCACTCCTTAGACACAAATAATACGTTTGCACTCTTTGAGTTACAACGCAAAGCAAACAAAATCGGGTAAATCACTTCGGCGTAGTGGTGTTTGCACAGGGTAGCAGGGACGGCTGCCCGTTACTGCTTCCCTGTGCGGGTACTTACGGGGTTGCCTGCAGACTGAAGGCTGAGGCAATGCTGATCGCAAGTCTGCGCACGCATTTACAAGCATTTATTTATTTATTTATTCATTGATTCAAAATTCCCTTAAAGGCCCTTTTTCGAGGGTACTACATAAGGGGGCGGAAGCAGTAAAAAAGTAGTAATAGCCACAACATAACACTGAAAAAAGCAGGAAGAATAACTAAACAAAGGTATACGCACAATATTCTACTCATTTTTGCGAAAAAAATCCAACTTACAACGCGAGCATTGTCACAAGAATATGCAATGGTAATGCAGTTCAGGGGAGCAAGCTGCCGGGCTAGTTGGGGATGCATGTTGTTTACTAGGAAGCGCAAAAAACGGACTAGGGAAGGAGTAGGGGACACAAAAACGCTCGTGAACGTGTTTTTGTGTCCCATACTCCGTCCCTCGTCCGTTTTTAGCGCTTCCTAGTAAACAACATGCAATGGTAAATACAAGTAAATCGCTAAAACTAAACAAATGTATGCCAACAGAATTTTAGGGTGCATAAAGAATCATCGAAACAGGCACATCTTCCGATCAGAAAAAAAAAAGGAATGTGAGAAAGAAAGGGTGGCACCATTAGGACTGTGCAGACACTACCTGTCGCGAAAGTTCCCAGGCCACAGCGCTCGTGGTAAAGCTCGGTCGCATGTGTTTGCTTGTGGAACCGCTGCGGTTCATTCACTTTACGCAAGCTCGTGAGCGACAGCGGAACTGTGCTTCGGTTTCTTAACCAGCAGAACAAGCGGGCAGCAGTGGTCATCGTGTCGTTGCACGGCTCGCTACAGTCACGGGCGCCTTGCCCCGGCAGCTTTTGTAACTTGTCTCATTGAACATTCGAGCAAGCGTAAAAGCGTTACCGATGAAAGAATCTGCTCCTAATGTACAGTTTTTGGTTCTGTATTTTTTCTTCTTGTCGACTTCGGAGAGAGCGGTGCTCTCGCCGGGTCCGTCACGCATCAAATGGCGGTAAGAAGGACCATCGAGAATTGATTAGGACAAAGCGGTGGCTTTTAGCGTCATTTGAAGGCGATCACAAAGGGACGCGGCGCCTCTCGACCTATGGAACAGCTTTCGCTGGCATCGACACGCAAAGAAACACGTCGATTGGTTGGCCATGACACCAAGAGCCAATTGCTTGCTTCCAGTAACGCTTTTAAAGGAAAGCGGCAGTGACGAGGAGTGTTTTGCCTCTGAAGTGCGAGCGGTGTTCTAGGTTAACATACCCTGATTAAGGAAGCATCTAGCCCGTTGTTAAATAATGCCTTCAGGCCAGGGTGCAATTCCCGAAAGTGAGTCTACAGACACGTGCCTTGCCAAATGATTTTCTAAGAACTGAAGGCGACATCACACTCTAGGTGTTGATTCGAGGCGTTACTTAGACCATACTAACAGTAGCCTGCGATTGGCGCACCGCTGAGATGTAGCGCGCCAGTATCGGTTTTATAAGATTTTTCAGGGTAAATGTATAGAGCTGGGTCAAGCTCTAGAAAACATGAGGCTAGAGGAAGAGTACGTTTACGCGAACATGTTTCCTTCAAAACACACGCAATAGCAGTAGTGTTATGCAGTGAACTCGTGCCTGACTTTGTACAGAACGCTTATATGCAGGGCACAGCAGCTGAGAAATTAGAGAAATAACAATGAGCAAAGTGCAACCACGAAGCCTCCGTCATAAAGAGTTTAACGAAATAAAATACGCAAGCAAAAATGGCCTGACAGCCTTCGCTCGCGACCGATGACATGTTGCAGTGTGCTGAAAACTGTTCTCACAATATATAGTCATGAGGGACGCGCCGTGCTCCAACAACGCCATGAACTCCAATTCGCACGTTCTTATTAGCTGAAACGCATGCAGGTGCCACCTGTTACGCAAGCAAGCTTCTGCAGTTACGGTAGCAGAGTCAATCTAGCCTAATTCAATCGCTTGTTTTGAGCAGCGCCTATTCGTGTAATATATTTTCGGTTTTGCGAACGACGCGTGTGCGAGCGGTCAAGGTGCAGAGGAGGAAACATCACAGCAAAAGCGTCGGATAATAAATGACAAAACCGCTCACTGTGTGCAGAAGCTACCCGCGATGTCGCAAGAGCGCGTCAGCTCGCAAAAAAAATGAGAAAATGAGCAGCCCGGGGCGACCCCGGGGGTCCGACCCCCCCCCGCACCTCCAGCGGCGGCGGCGCTAGGGAGAGCTAACAACAAAAGGGGCAGCGCGTCTCATTAATTTTGCATTAGGACGACTCTGGTTCCACCTGCCGCCTCCAGCGGGGCTGACCCCCGACACTTTCTCTCACCGGAAAAGGGGCGACACCGGACGGGTGCGGCCCGCGATGTGCGTGGCATATGTGCACGACGTGGGTTGGCCACGGGCGTCCACAACAGAGGAGGGCAGCACTCGATAGAGTCTACGGAATAAACTGCAGGGGGACGCGAAAATTTTGTCCGACGGACCTAGCAGCGGA